>NC_081194.1:23330655-23520655 GCF_902713425.1 Acipenser ruthenus
AAATTTGGCAAGGTACACAATGTAGTTTATGTAAATGGTTTTATTGCGCTTACCATTGTGTCCATTCTCAAAAAAGCCCTGTCAGATGCAGAGAAAGGAATTTGGCAGCAACCAGCCCAGCATGGTTTAACCAGTTTTCAGTTATGTCTCCAATCACGAAGAAAGAATACTAAACAATGTATTTCTGTTTCTTTATAAATATAAACAATTGTATGCGGAATATGTATATGGTATGGTATTGTTTTCTGTTCTGTTCAGTTGCAAATGACTCAGACAGGTTTCAAACTCCCAGAAAAAGAATGTGCAGGATTACAACAAACCAGGGGAATCAGCAGGCTACTCTTCATATTCCATTTGAGGTTGTTTCTGCTTTGTGAAATGATATGCATCTGTCACTTTAAGGAACAAAAGAAAGACGGAACATGGTGTTATGAACATGGATTTATAAGTTAAAGGTTGTAACCAATGAACGCAAATAAATAAACTAAAAATAAAACACAAAAATCCAATTTTTTTTAAATTTTTTTTTTTTTTTTGGTGAATTTAGAAACATTCAGCAACCGCATTTCAAACAATGAAATTAATAAAAGAAGAAAATACATTTTATTTAAACAAAACCGTCTCCTTCAGTTTCTTTGGTATCACTAAATTCTTGTTAGTTGAAGCTTAGCCATTTCAACTTAGCAAAACATACAACTAGCCCTGATATAGCTCCTCAGAGGAATTTGACATTTTTAGTTAATCATTTCCTGTATGAAAACAATAGTTACTTCTGCAAATATTTTCCTGGGAGCTGTGAACAGTCCAATACATACCTCAACTACTCCCACCTACTGAATAAGAAACTATTAAACCCAAACCTCACTTAAAGTATATAGCAAGGATTTGAGTTAAAGCCAGAGCATGGACAATGGAATGCAGATTCTTAGTATCATCCCTCAGTAGTTCAAAAGACATCTGTATCTTCTCTTTCACAGAGAGGTTACACTGATTTAATCCCTTCTCCATGTACTGTACCAGGCTGCGATAGGAGCAGTGCAGGAATGCATGTAATAGAATAGCAGGAGAAAGACTGCTGAAACGTTAAGTAACATAATTGCTTTCACAGGAAGGGTCACATGTTGGGACAGTTAAATTTGTCACATGATTATTTATTTTTTTCTTTTACTTTATAAATACCAGGCTACAGTGTTGAAGTACAGGTGGCACTGTACTCAGCACTTGTGCTCAGGGCCGGATTAAGTTTAATGGGGGCCCGGGGCTGTTATCGTTTTGGGGGCCCTTCTTTGCATATTCATTTGCTTCCCTTTACTGTTTTACTACCACCACACTCGATTAACATTAATGTCAAATTATTCAGTCTTACTTGATCCATATTTTACCTGATTCGATGTTTGCATTAGCGCCAGTTTTGAAAATGAGCATTGGCCACAGCGTTCGTTACTGGCAGTTTCAAATACAAAATGGGAAATGCAAACTGCAGACTCTTTTGTCGTAATAGCAATTTATCTGGAAATGTGTTGTCTTTATCTCTTACGAATATGTACGTGTATAATAGGTTAATATAAAAAAAAACAACATTACATAAGAAAGCGCTGTACTGTCCTTGTATTATTTGTTTAGCAAATAATACAAGGACAGTACAGCGCTTTCTTATGTAATGATTTTTTTTTATTATTTCTGTCAGCAGAATCAGCAGAGCTGCACACACAGGAATCACATATTTTTTGTTTTTGTTTTTTTGGGGACCAAATGAGGCAGGCTGTGTTTTAAGACAACCTAAAAACTTGATGGAAACCCGGTTTAAAACAGACATGTTCCAGAACTGGAAAACATGGACCCGGGAATGTCTTGGAACGGAGCGGACTGAAGACCATACTGAGTTGTGACATCCTGTGTATGGTTGCGTGTTTTGCTGAAATCCATTTGAGGCTTTCTTGCTGACTGCTTGCCAAGCATAATCAACTGCACTTGAAAGACGTTAGTGGCTGCTGACAGAAAGAAATGTCTCAGAGAAGTTTAATGGATTTTTTTTTCAGTCTGTTTGGCTGCACTGTAGTTACAATACTGCTAAATGTAAACAAATCTACTAGTTGCTTGTTAATTCTTGGCAGAATTAATGGCCATTCTGATGTTGGGTACCAGTAGTTGTTTTTCCAAATTGCCGTAGCTAGATATATAGAGAAAAAGAAATCCTAACCCTAACCCTACTACTAGCCAATCGAATTAAATATGTTTAAAAATTAGCTCTCCTCGAGTTAAGTTTGACATTAATTATGTTGATATAGTTTTAATAATGTAAAAGCAGGACTTCAGTTTCCTAGAGTTTAGTGTTCTGGCACAGAGAGCTGAGCACGCATAGTTTGCAATATTGAATAAGCCAGTTAGTTAGGTGAACTTGGTAGAAAAATAGGCAGTTTTTTTTTTTTTAAATGACAATTTGTTTTATGATTTATGAATTTATAAATCTAATACGTCTTGGAGCATTTAGTTTTCTTTAATATAAGAGCAGTGGGGGGTGCCTGGTTGAGTAGAATGGTTAATCTTTATTCTTTAAGACTGAAAAAACTTTGTGTTTGTTTCTTACTGTTAAAAAAAAAACTATTAAATGTAGACAAAAAAAAGATGGTGTACCACAACATTCAATGTTTTCACTAAGAACCCAGAATTTCCTCTGGGACCTTCAGTTTTTTAGTCAAGTCCTGGACCCTTTATGGGAAAAAGTTCTGGAGAGCCCTGTAAGACCTAACAGAATGGCAAATATATTATGCCTGAATGATAGAATTTTTTTTTATTTGCTTCTATATGTTATATTTTCTACATTCCTTATTAAGCATGGTTAAAACGTACCACATGTCTAGCCTCTGGAGTAAGTGAGTAAACTCCTAAGAGCCATTGGTGTAAATATGATGTTTTTATTAATGCATTTAATGTAACAGATCACCAAAGCCTAAAACAGGACCCCATTTATACTTGCAGACAGACTTAACAGCCTCACCTTGTCAAGCTGAATGGAGTCATGTTAATGCCTTCTCTTCACAGTAGGACCCGTATTTAATGATCTTAATATTATATGGCACCACTACTTTAGGCTAATGCATTTCATTAGAAGTATAGCCAGTCTCGTTGCTCTGTGCCGCTTCCTTCTCGTCCATGCAACTTGAAAAGAGTCGTGGGATCCCATCAAAGCTGGAAATAAACCTGGCGGGCATTAGGCTCTAGAAACAGTAAAGCTGGTGAATAAATGCAGACTCTCTGCCTTGTAGTTCTGCCAGCTCCGCCCCTGCAAGGAACTTAACTTGTGATGAGAATGGAGCTGCTGATTTGTGCATCTCTCCCAGCAGAACACCTTCCTTCCTCATTGATGGGAAGCAAAAATGTTTCTTAAAATATATCCAGCAGCCCTGAAGCTATGCTGCGGAGCCAGAAGCAGGTAGGGCACACAGCTTTACTCCAGAAGGGAACTTGCTGCTGCTCTGGGCCTTTCATTCTCAGGCATATACAAGGAGGGTAGGCTCGTTGTGCAGAGGATGCAAGTGATTAAAAGAAAAATTGAAAAAATTCCTAAGGGTATCACACAGTACAATTTCAACCCCCAAAATCTATGGGTCATTTTTTTAGGAAAAAATGGTGGCTAAAAGCTAACATTCTAACTTTAAATGGTTCTTGTGAAATGGTGCAGATTTCCTTCAGCCACCCACATTAGTCTTGCCATGTGTTTTTCTTTCTATTTGGCATAATACAAACTTAAATAAGGTCATTTACTCTATGACATACAAAAGTGTTAACGGCGTGAAAGATGGTGGGAGCAAAACTGTTTTCATTCCTCACCCCCACCTGTCTGTATAAACATTTCCCAACTTGCTGTGGGAGATATTAAACCATGGGGTGTCCATATGGACCACAAATGAAACACCACCACGGCCATTCCATGCTTAAACCCAGTGGGATTGTAAAAACACACCACCACCACCCTTCTAGATACCATGTTCCCTCACCAGGAAAGCATGTCACAGTAAAGACATTACTCACACAAACTTGAAATTAGATTAGATCACAACACCTTATAAAGCATGAGTCATCCACTACATTACAAGGCCTTAACAATACCCAAGCATGGACTTTTCAGTTAGGCGCATACAAAGTATACAGATTGCAGAACCATGCTAGGCTTTGATGCATCAGGTAATGGGAAAAAAAACTGGGCGCATTTTCAAGAAAACTATTTGTTACACATCATGGAAGAAACTATTTTCTTTGTACTTTATAAGTTCTCATTTTCATGTACTGTGATATACTTGTGAAAACTTATCAGGCTGGGAAGAAACCCATGCCTGGTAGCCAAATTCAAAAAAGCAAAACTGCTTGAGGAAAACCCAGCCGTGCCAACTGAAAGAGTTTGCATCTTCCTGTGCTTATGAATGGCCTTTGCTATCTTTATCAGAAAACATTTCTAGCTTTAAAACGCTTGTTGTTAATGCAGTAAAGTAGGAACACCACTAGACCTACAGTACAGTCAAGTCTTGTTAAAACAAACTTCGATTAGATTAATTTCCTGATAGTACGAATTTTCTACAAGGTCAGGGCTTGAATTTCATTTTTGTGTGCTGTGGGGATTTCCCCCCTATTCTGCAGCCAAAATTCTAGGTGGGAATGGCAAAAGAAAAGGCACTTTTGCATATAAAAAACTATATTTATATATTTTACTGCATCATCATTCACACTGGTGTTGCTTTAAGCTGCTTTCAGGAGACCTACAGCTGTTCATCACTGTGAGACAGAGCACTCTCCATTGCTTTTGTCATTGCCTGACAAAGTTTTTGCATGCAGCAGAAGAAAAAGGTGCTTTTCTTTTTAACCAGCGCTCCATTTCTTTTTTTAACTCTTTACACACAGCCCTATTTCCACCTGTTTTTCACTGTTTTCATTTATCTGTGTTTAACAACTGGATAGTTTGTACTGCTTGCATGTAACAAGAAATTGTAAATAAAATATAAATAAAAAAAGAAAGTTTTTCCCAAATAATCATGTTTGGTCACTGCTATATATATATATATATATATATATATATATATATATACACATATATACACATACATACATACATATACACACACATACATACATATACACACACACACATATATATAATATATATATATATATATATATATATATATATATATATATATATATATATATATATATATATATATATATATATATATATATAGTAATCATAGTATTAAAAAAAACTGCACCATTGTACCTCAATATGAAATTAACATTCGGGTGGGGGGGGGGAAGCTGAGCTTCTAAGCTTTCCAACGATACCGCCCCTTTCAGTCTAGCTGCTACGGAGCAATACGCTCAAAACAAAACCTAAGCTATGAACTCTGTCACATGATGAGAGGCTTAACTTCAGGCGATCGTAGTTCCGGCTAGGAGTACCGCATACACACACTGAGTACATCTTTGGAAAGCCCTGTGTCTGCACTTTCAAACAAGCCATGTAGGTGGCTTTTACGATGCCTGACTAATATGTGTGTACCCTTCGGTGCCCTGGCGCCCCAAAATGAATGGGGCTGAGTTAAGAGTTAAAGCAAAAGTCACCGCTTGCAAAACAACACCTAGATAGACTTAATATCATGCACCGTATGTTTTTTTCATTTTTCTTTCTCTGTTAACATAAACCGCTTGACAATGTGTGAATACTATAAATGACACATTAAATGTCACACATGCAAAATTCAATCTTTTGATTTGTATAATGCATATTACTGAAACGAAAGTTGTGTATTAAAATCCACTACCAAATCGTTATACGTAGCAACTCTATATGGTGCCGCTGCCGTGTACTGGAGCAGGGTATCTATCTTTTTTGGTAAGAAACTATATCTGCACAATACCTGTAGACAAAGCAATCTGTATTGGAAGCCACACCGTTATTATTAATGGATCAGCGTTATCACTGACATAAACCAACAGGATGTTGTTATGTTGTTTTGTTTCCGATTTAGTTCCTGAGAATAGTTGCTGCAGTTATGATTACTGAGGTGTACTTACCGCTCACTGTGTTAATGTTTTCTGTAAAACATTGATATCCTGTCAGTTAAGAAAAGGCTTCATGCAGAAGCTTGTTTTAACGGGGTCTATTACGCCAGTCAGAGACAGGTGCTTTAAACTGTACTGTCATATTTTCTACATTCCTTAAATTCTTAAATTAATAAATTGAAACCCGGGTAGTAAAGAGAGACCCGGGTAGCATCAAGTAATTTACAGTAAATTATGCAAATTAGTACCATCGAAGGTTTGAACCTTCCTTCGGTAATGTGTTCCTAACCTTTGGAGGTCAAAATGTACCCTTTGTTACAGCCCTAAAATGTATTAACTTGCATCCACATTAAGACCTCTGTACTGTATTTCAGTGCTGTTTGGGGACTATAGATCCTATGACACATTTCAAGTTGCCATAGTGCTCACACAAAAATGTGCACTATCCTTGCAGACAGAAATGGAGGTGTTGAAAGCGGTCGATAATGCACCAACATACAACAGAAAGAAAGATGTTGCAACCATTCTAAAAAAACGGGACAGGCATATAAACAGCAAACTGTGGTTTCAAGTCGTCAATGTTTCTGATTTGCTCAATACCCTGATGTTGAGGACAACTTGCTTTTGTGGTTTAAAAATGCCTGTGATCAGAATGGAACTTGCAGGTTTAAAGTGCAGTTCATTTGCAATGTATACTTTTTAAAGTTCCACTTACAGCTGTTACTGTAACTTCAATAACAACTGACAGTATGCATTTGGCTTACGATTCCTGATAATATGAATTACTGATAACACATTTTTTGCTGGTCCCTTGAAATTCATATTAACGAGAATTGACTGTAGCTGGTATATGTTAAGAACAACATTTACACTACAATATCTGTCAATACATTTAGTTTTTTCCTAAATATTACACTAATCTCCTGTGAAACAAAATGACCAGGATAACTGACTTGGTTCACCACCCATGTGAAAAACACTTTGGAAAGATTATAGTATACAAGGTTTCACAATGCTTGCTGGAGGGTACAGTACTGTAACATATAAGCCTTATTAGTTAGTTTCGATCCGTTTTATATTTTGTCAGTTTTTTCCACAGTCAATACAATCTGTTCCAAATAATGATGCTCTAACAAAAGTCTAAAAGTAAAGCTCCCAGCAGCGTAACAAGTGAAAGGCCAGTGAAAGCTGAGTCATTTCCAGTTCATGAACCACTACATACCGATGTAGGATATTCGAGTCACGGAAGGGATTGCAGTTTTGAGGATCTTGCAAGCTTTCAGACTTTGATCATGCTAGCTTTCAGAAGGATGCATGGTCTTCCTGGGGGCGCGGGTGTAGTTCATATGTGGACGAGTCATTTCCGATAAGCTGTACACACGGTATGATGTTTTGTGTAAGGCTGAATTCACAATGGGTCAATTTCAAACGGACTCTGTCTGGTTCGTTTAGTTTGAAACAATGTATCAATGTGCTTGCTGTTTTTTCAGGACTGAGTCAGTTTGTGTTCACAATGCAGTTTACAAGTGAACTTGGTTTGTTTATATGGTGTGTGAACCAGATGTTTACAATATCCTGCAAAGCATATTGAAAGATGGCAGCTATTGATGTATTGCTCCGATTTTTAATATAGCAGGTTTTTTGAGATTCTTACATATTGCATGTGGAAGAAAGCACTGGGGGAGCGCTTCGCTAATTTAATTAATACATGTATTGAATGCCTACAGTAGGAGAATAATGCAGTTTACGTAATTCTGCACAGTACTCCTACTGTCAGCAATAAACCAAGTAATTTAAGAAAAGTCTGAATACCTGCTATTTTTGTAAGTTTGCTCCAGTTCGGCTTGGATTTTAGTGGCTGACCAAATTTCTGTCAGAGCTTCAGTTTTCCGCACTGTCCAAATTACCACAGTGAAAAACTGGGGCTTTTTTTTTTCCTTCAATTCACTGAAGCCATAGCAACTCTGAAGCCGTTAAAATAACAGTCTATAAATCAAACAATAATAGTTTAAAAATTAAACATCGGGTGAATTTATTGCAGAGCTAACAACTCATTATTTTCTTTATAGTGTTATCTAGTCAACACAAGTTAAATGTACAAAAAGCTAGATTTTAAAAATATGCATATGATTATGTGCATATGTTTAACATTTAAACAACTGCACATAATCAGAATGATTAAACAAATAATCCATATAATTGTTTATTTTGTTTTTGAATGACTCCATCACAACTTAATACATTACTCTGCAATTCACTTGTAGAGCACACTGATGCAGTTTTGTACCTGACACAAATAAAAAAATAAATCAAAAGCAAAACCGGTCCCTGTTTCCGACCGGGACAACAAATTAAGTTTGAAACTGTGACAATCCCAGGTTTCACAGGATGTCTGGTAACCCTTGTGTAGTTTTCAAAGACATTTTGTTGCTCTACTTGTTTCCTCAGAATATGAACTCAATTATGCGCAAAATGTTGACTTCAGAGTCAGGTTAACTTGTATAGTTTTTTTCCCCATGTGCAATAGGACCAAGTCCAGTAGTTGCTCACACTGACCTTTAGCAAGCGAATCAGACTCGGTGCGTTTGCCAAACAAACTGAGACCACCTCTTTAGGTTGACTTGGTGCGGTTCGTTTCCCAAGAGGACTGTGTTGTTCACACTTCACACCAAATGTACTGAACCGTACCGAGTGCGGACCAAACCCTCTAAAAGGATGCAGTGTGAACACACCCTAATTTAATTGAACCACAATGGTTCTCGGTTTGGATTATGAAAAGCATAAACAAATTTGCGCATTATTAGTAAGACTGGCCACTGTGCATTTTAATAATCATCCACACCTTCTCACTCAATCGTAAATATTTTTGATGTCTTTAGTACAACATTTTTCTAATATTTATTTATCTTTAAAATACTTTTCCCCTTTGAGGTGAGGTTGCAGTAAAGTAAAGCCTAGGCTGGATGAGAAATGCTTTGAAAGGAAAAGTTTGCAATGCTAAAACTGGACTATTTCATTAAAAATGACTAATTGCAGGAGTATGACACAAGTTCTGCTAAAAAGCCAAGTATTATTCTGTTAAATATCTCCTTTGTGAAGCGCAAAGCAGTGGTTTGAGTGGGAAAATAATTGTCTTGTGGCGTCTTCTTTACAACCACTAAAAAACCTTGATTTTGAGAATTATTAACATCAACATAGAAACCCAGCCCGCATGCTTCCCTCACAAACAAGCAGACAAAGGATTGTATTTTCTGTTACAGAGACTTCAAATGTAGCAAATGTGTCCTCTGCTGTATGGGAAACTTTCCACCCAACAGTTTTATAAATCGTCTCATCTTTAACGGGTTACAAATCAGTGAATGAAGAATTAACAGCTACTGTGCACCTTGATATACTGCAAGGTCATGTCGATGGAACACATGTTACATATTGTTACACGGCAGAGTGGCCGAGTTGTGTTCTGCTCCCAGAGCAAATATAATTCATATTCATTGAAAAATCTTTGCATTTCAACAGCAGCCTAATAAGACAATACATCTCATTTACTAAGTGTGCCTGTGGACAATCAAATAGCAAAACCATCCAGATACTGTACAAATCAAATCTATGGGTTTTATCTGATAACATCTTAGCTCAACCTTAACTGTAAGTGGAATCTAGGGGTGTAATGATTCAGCAGTACAGTTTTGCTTCAGTCAATACACTATCAGCCCTACCTGTACAAAGTGATATGAATACAAGGCAACTAAAAACAATAATGGGGGCTGTACAGATAATTGAAAAACAAAGCAGAATGGGAGCAAGAAAAACCCTCCCTTGATCCCTCATCCCTCCAGAACTACCGTCCTGTCTCCCTTTCCTCTCTAAAACCCTCCAGTGAGCAGTACATCGCCAGCTCTCTGCTTTCCTGTCAAAACATTCTCTGCTTGACCCCCTCCAATCCGGCTTTTGCCAGGCACACTCCCATTGAAACTACTCTTACCCCCCCTCTGCTCCTCCACCTCCGGCACACTAGCTGTACACCCCCACCCTCCGCTCCCCTGCCTCCAGAGCCCGCTCCTTCTTCACCCTTGCCCCTCAGTGGTGGAACAACCTAACCATGGATATCAGGACTGCTCAGTTCCTGACCACCTTCCGGCGCCTCCTCAAGACACACCTGTTCAGACAGCAACTGTAAACATCACAACTACTTGCATCAGCTTGTACTTGCACAGAACTGCAACATACCTTGCCACATTCAACTACTGCTCCTAACTATAACTACTTAGCATATCTTGTATTTGATTTTACTCTTATAGGCAACCACATTCACATTTTTTGTAATTGCTCTTATTTGAAATCATTCTCATCCATTTATCACACTTGCTATGTGTTCTTACTGGACTTTACTCACATAAGTAAATATTTACTATACGTTTTAACTTAGTTAACTCACTCTTACTTATAATTTACTGTATTCTTTATTAGGGATGGGAATTTTAAACGTTTAAACGTAAAAACTCCAAAGAAGTGGTTAAACGTTGAATTTTTTAATCTATTTTTTAATCTACTAATTTTAGTATTTTATCTTCATGTACAGCAGTCCGTTGCGTATCCAGCTGCTGTGTGCCACAGTAAGGGCGGATATTTTAAAAAGGAAGGGGTTTGACAATTGCCTCCAAGTAGCTTTTCTAATTGGTGCAACAGAAAGATTGACACTAGGGCGGATTTTATTATTGGTCGATCTGGCACTTCACCGGTCCACTCTGTTTTTCTGCTCTAGTAGGCGTGGTATGGTATCAATTCCACGGTGTAATAATGTTAATGACAAGTGTTTTTTGTTTTTTTTTGTTGTTTTTTTTAAGTTTGTTATATATATTTTTTTAATAAAATGGCATCTATAAAACAAAGGAACGAAGCGAAGCCACGTTTGGAAGTATTTTGAGGAACCGGACGAGAAAACCGTGGTATGTAAATAATTATGACAAACAAAATTGCCGTACCACAAAAACACGTTTAATGCTTCATCATTTGAAATGAAAACATTCAGAAATTACTGTGGATGGAGTTAAAAAAAAAAAAAAAGCAAAACACCCATAATAAACAGAACGCTTCGGCTACCAATTCTTTTTTTGCTCTTACTTGAATTTGATATTATTGTACTTTCATAACTGCTTTTGCCTGTATTATGATATTTTGTAACAATTGTAAGTTGCCCTGGATAAGGGAGTCTGCTAAGAAATATATAATAATAATAATAATAAATAATAAATAATAAATAATAATTTCCTTGTTTTGGCAGTAGACCACATACGGCAAAGCTGTCAGCTGTATTTGGTAAACGCCAAGCTAGTCATGAAATATTGGAACTACCGCAAATCTTTATATGGCCAACTGCTGCCATATTTTTTCAACTCTGCAAACATTTTAATTAACCTATGAGTGCTGCTACTGGTTGCTAGGGCAACCACCTCTTCCCACTTCTGCTAACATTCTATTGGTTGGTGTAGCAGAGAAAGAGCTCTGCCTGCAAATAGTGTTGGTGTTTTGGTGGTGGTTGGCAGGGATGGGGTTAATTCCTGTCCCTGCCAAAAACATGTCAGAATGTGGCTGTTCCTAATGGAATAAATAGTGTTAATTAGGAACAGCCACATCCTATAAAAAGAAAGCCCAAAGCTCCATTAGGGAGACAACCAGGGAGCTGGAAACAAGGAGGTTTTGCTGCGAGAGCGAGAGCGAGAGAGAGAGAGAGAGAAACAGTCCTGTATTTTTATGTAAAACCTCACCGTGATAGTGACAGACTTGGATGAGGGATTTTTCTGTTTCATTTTGTGTGCACGATTTGTTTTTGTTTAATCTTTTAATCTTTTTTTGCTTAATCTGTTTAATTTTGGCTCAGTGCGCTATGTTTTGTTGTTAATTTTGATTTATAAAAATAAACCTGCAACACTTCAGTTGTGAGTCTCCTTTCTGCCTTCTGACCACCACAGACACCCGTCTACCACAGCTGGCCTTTTGTTGTGTGTAACTGTACCTTCACTTCGTGCCGAAAGCAGACTTGCCTGAAACATGCTGTGTTTATGTAGTCAGATTACTGCTGATGGCAGCTGACATTGCTGCAAGCAGGGGTTCATTCGTCTGACAGACAAGAATTCTGCAGTATGCAAACTCGTTTTGTGCTGTATCCCTTGGAATACTTTTATCTTGCTCTTAATTGTATTATTACTTGTACTGTGATACCTGAAATGTATTTGCTTACGATTGTAAGTCGCCCTGGATAACAGCGTCTGCTAAGAAATAAATAATAATAATAATACTGAGAAAAATGTATTTAAAATAACCACTCTTCAAAACCAAATTTCAAGATATCCTTAAAAATGTATTTCAGAGCTTTAAAACAAGGAATACTTGTATTAGCAGGGGAAAATTACTACTTTGATGTCAGACAATGCTAATCAGTTACTACAAGTTGCTTGGGCTGAAAATCTGATGACAATTACATCCTTCGGCAGTTAATGGCAAAAATCTATATTTTGCTCTGATGTGTTTTGAAAACTAAACTGAGAAGAAGCAAATTCCTTCAAGAGATTACCAGTTTGGATTTGAATTCTTATTAATATTAAGATTAATAGTGTATTTGGTTTTCAAGGGCAATATTTTCTATTGTCTTTTTAGTTTCCCATTATATATTTTATACTTACATCTGTGAATGCAAAGCACTACAATTATTACACCCCAGGGAATTATGCACAGTCAAAATCAAAATTATGTGTTATCTCTGTTCTAGTATGTACAAAGTAACAAAAGTATTGTGCAGTTGTATTGGGTTCTTCTGTCATACTGGATATCAAAATACTAGCATAAGTTGTCGTGGCATTTTCTGGCAAAATTGATCGATGTCCCCTTTATCAATGTGATCCAACATTTTTCTGCATCCTCCTGTGTTAATGGCGATATTATTTAATATTACGCAACTATGCATGGTGATACATTTTATGCACCAACAGTGTGGAGTAGTGGTTAGGGCTCTGGACTCTTGACTGGAGGGTCATGAGTTCGATCCCAGGTGGGGGACCCTGCTGCTGTACCCTTGAGCAAGGTACTTTACCTAGACTGCTCCAGTAAAACCCCAACTGTAGAAATTGTATGTAAAAAATAATGTGTTATCTTGTAAGTCGCCCTGGATAAGGGTATCTGCTAAGAAATTATTATTAATAATAATAATAATAATAATAATAATAATAATAATAATAATAATAATAATAATAATAATAATAGGTGCGGAATTGCGTAATTCCCAGGGGTGTAAATATAAATATTTTTCTTCAAAAAAAGTTGACAAAATAGCATCCACTGGGAAACATATTACTACTGTCCAAACTTTCTACATCTCAGAATCTACAAAAGAATCTACTCTAGAAGTGTTAAATGTACACTTGATCCACTTAATGAAAAAGTACAGTATACTGTTTGTACCTCTCAGCCTTGCGTGAAAATCTCCTGTAAATGTAACATTTAGTTTTTCAATAAATCCTTTGTTTGAATGTAAAAATTGAAAAAAACAGAAGGGAACCAGGGAAATTCGCTGTGTGTGAAATCACTGTGCTGGGGTAAATCAGTCATTGACTGAACATGAAACAGAACACTGACATTAGTGCCCTGGTCTAATGCTAGCAAGTGCTTTTATACCCAACCAAAAACAGAAACAAACAGTTTTTGGAAATAAGGCTGTGTCCTGTAAGACACATATCCTGAACAGTGCCAACACAGAAGCAAATACAGTAAAAGTAGCAATTTATTTTCCAAGATTAATTTAATATAACATACCATATACTGTTATTAAATATACCCATATGGTTTTAGAAACATCATAACAAAATCCAATGCTTTCATTAACAGAAAAAAAAGTATAACTTCCTACCAACACAAATAACCATAATTAAGCTTTCCAGAGAACAAGGTGTGTTCTCTGTAACATTCTAAAGCTGTAAGTGGTACATGGGAAAGGTTTGAAATACTGTTTCAGCATCTGAGTACAACACAGACTCTCAAGGCCATTATATAATATGTATAATGACACTGTTGTTAGAGAAAGGACAGAAATACTGAAGTGTGTGAAACCGAGTGCCCCCCTAGCTAGGGAGCAAGGTTAAGCTAGTATGTGGCTAAAAGGCAATTCAGTGCTCCCCAGACTGTGCCAATACCAGGCCACATTATTTCTACTGTAATTTTTCAACTAGATGCACAATCCTCGCTTCATTTAAAAGGGTAGGGCCTAGTACTTAAGGTTTTAAAAATCAATGTTTCTACCTTCTTTTTCACTGCTCCCCTCAGCGAGCAGTTGGACTTACCATTTTAATGCATTTCTCTACACTGAAGCATCTCTGAAGGTATAATCCTATAGATTTGCCCTCTTCTATGTGCTGTGCCATATAGCTTCACTAAACTGTGGGACGGCTGAATGGCACAGAGTAGAATCTATCCTCTGTCCAGCATTTTTTTGCCAAATCGACGATTAATAAACAACGTTTATTTTTGAAAGAATTATTCAATCATTATTTTTCAATTCAAATAGACCATGGGTGAAATTGACCTTTATGATTAAAAAAAAAAACAGACTTTTTATGCCACTGAGAAACATCTCATTTAGAGAAACCCCTTGTTTACAAAACCATGGTTACCAACATTGTAATTGAAAAAAACATTTGGTCAGAGAGAAGCTATACCTTGTAAAGCTAAAGTTCCTACACAAATTAAAAAATTGTCTCAAATAAACGTGTAGAAAATGCAGCATATAAAATGTATTACATGTACTTTTATAGCACACATTTACAAGTAAAAATAATATGCACAGAACAAAACAAAAGACAGTAACTAACTTTCACTAATTATTCGGAGCTCCACCCCTCTCCTGCTTAAGCACAGCTGGACACAGAGTCACTGGAGGCAAGGCAGACTGCCCCGCTTCGTCCTGCCGCGTAGACTGCAGCCGTCCATCAGGGTTTGTGCACAATACTCATTAAGTGTTTTCCTCTTGTGCCCCATTTTCAAATCAAACTAGTAACTGTCATCGTATATACCTATAATAGCAAAAGCTTACCTACACCTTAACCTGCTAATTTCAAAGTAGGCGCTTTGAAGAACAGGCGCTGTAGCTGGCAAATGAAAGTGCACACACAATCGGTCTTGATGACTCACAGTCATTTCAACGAATGAGAGCATTCTAGCGCTGCTTCAGCCAAGAATGAAACGACTGACAGTGAAACTACACTAGCCTATTAAGGGACCACTGTGTTGACTGACCCCTAGCCATTCAGAGCGGAACGGAGACAGGACAGACAGCAAGTATAAAACACCACCAGACTAGAGATGATTTCTAAATTATTATTTTTGGTAAGAAAAAAAAAATTGCGAGTGGTTTCGAAATTCGAATTTTTTGGGAATTCAACATTTAACAAGCTTTACTGATTAAAATCGGTAAAGTAGCAAGCCTAAATATAAACTAGTTGCTATGGTGATGTCACCAGTAAATTATGCAAATTGAAAATGAGAAGCTTAACTAAAAACAATGAATAACACAGGAATTAAAAACATAAGAACATGAAATAAAAAAAAATAACTTACACCCATAAATTTCTTAAGACAGAAACTTGCTAGGGGTTTTGAGCAGGTTTTTTTTCTTTTGGCTCTTCGAAACTTCACTTTAACAGTTAGCTTTTTAAACAAAGGTTGCGCAGCAAGCCATGCCAACGACCAGACTCAAATACACCTTGCATTTACCGTGAAGAGAAAATTGTAGTGTTCAGTCAAGGCTCAACCTACCAATTGGGGCTGCTAATGTAGATGACTTTCTATACAGTAACTGCTCCCAACATATTTTGACTGTCGATTCTGTATTTGCTTAGTAACTGCATGCTGCTTCGTAACTGCAACAATGCTGGCCTTTTTTGTTGTGAATTTCCTTATTTGAAACAGAGCATTGCTTTCAACTCCTAAACTGCATCATTCTTAGGACAGGGCACGACATATAAGCCCACTCTTTCTAGTCTCTGTGTGACAAACAGCAGAGCCCCCAAATAACACCCTAGAGGACAATACAGACTGTTTTAACACATTCAGCTAACTTCGCCTGTCACACAATTTATAGATCTGGTAATCTCTGCACCAACCATTTCCAAAACTAAAATAACTTTCAGATAAGACCAGAATAGACTGGAAGATAAGCCTGACAATTTATTACTGAATAGAAATGTCAAATCTACAGAGGCCTTGTTTGCTTTGTGGTAGACCACATTAGAATAATCAATGACAGGACAGCGACGGAGTTACAAATAGTCCACAAAGAGAAAACTATTATTAATATTAATAAGAAGAAGAAAATAATAAGAATAAGAAGAAACCACAAGAGAATAGCAGGTGGAATGTGATTACAGAGCAAAAATTTACATTTATTTGTCAAAACACTACCTATTAATTGTCAGCCACTATGTGCTCCCCTCCCTGTCCAATCTGTTTTGCACTTGAAAAGCACAGTGTATGCCAGCCACTGCAGTAATTAACTGATTTTCAGTCCATTGGCCACTCCTGGAAGGTCAGCAGTAGGCCAAAAATCTCTGACAGTTAACTGAGCTTAGCTTTAACTGCTTTTTAAAAGTGGGTGTTCGGATAAAAGCTTTAAGAAAATGTGAAGAACATGAAAGTTGAACGTGTGGTAAATAAACATACAAATTCTAAATGGCGTAGCATTTTACAAGAGGTTTACTGCAAATGTTGGCCTACTGTTTAAAGACAGGTGTACTTTTTATCAGGGGTGCACCGATAAGATTTTCTTGGCTGATAGCCGATGGTTATCAACCCATATCGGCCAATACCGATAGGATACCGATAATAAATAGACAGTGCAGGTAAACTAGAACAAGATATAGGGCCTATATTTAAACTGTTTTATAATTATAAATGTTAAACAATTAAAAGACATTGTTAACTTGTTGTATTTATGACAAAAACTAACAGGTATTGTTTACCTGTTGCATTTACTTCAGAAAAAAATACAAAAGAATAATGTAGTACTATATTGTGTGCTTGTCAGCAATTTATACATTTGTTTTACAACAGTCACACAAAAATAACACTTTGCATTTGTAAAAACACTGTAGAAAAAATATAATGTGACATTTTTTATAGCCACTTGCTGTCAAACATTGCATATTAAACTTCGACCTATACTGTACAGTAGAAAAAAAAGGTGACTAAGCAATGTCAACTACAAAACCGTTCGTTAAATTCTTATTTTAAGCATACACTGGTTAAAAATGCGGCCCAACTTAAATTGTTCACTTAATCAAAAACAAAAAGATGTCATGAAAATATCCGGTTACAAAATTCCGTTAAACTTGAATTTGTTACTAAACGGCACAGTAAACAAAATGCCGCCGAATACACCCACGACCAATGCAGATTAAGATAAACAAACACAGCAAGATAAACAAAAATGACAAGACATAATTCCCACTTAACGTTTAGAGACTCCTTGGAAGTTAGGAAGATTGTTGTCGTTGCTGCTATAGTCTTGGTTTTAAAAAAGTGCTTTTCAGCGGAACTGTTTACATTCAAGGATTTGATCAAGTGAGCTATGGAGTAGGGTCTGAGGTGATGCTAAACTGCCAAAGAGAGAGAGACAGAGCAGAGACATTGCAGAGGCAGATCTGTAACTAACCACGCATCGATGCTGCATTTGAACAATAATTTGCCTGGTTAATACTATGTTCTTATGAATAAATACCACTATATTTATTACAGCTTTGTCAACTTGAAACCAACTACAAAGTATTAGTTAGGGTGAATGTTAGTCTGGTAACTGTATAGGCTACATGTTCTAAACTACGAATAATAATAATAATAATAATAATAATAATAATAATAATAATAATAATAATAATAATAACAATAACTTTCAATGTTATTTAGGATTAAACCTATTTTTTATTTTTTTAAGCATCAGACTAATATTCTACTCACAGTTCATCGTTGGATTTAATGTAGCATCAAATCTGTCCTGCACACAACTCGCTATCCTATTGTTGTCTTCAGATATTTTTTTTTAAATCCAAACACCGCTATTTTGAGACGTATTTACTGCATTTTGGTCGCACGTTACACAACACTGGGAAAATGAGTGTCTGTGTTCTTGTGTCATTAGCAAGAGCACCTGACCAAACATTAAATTCTGTGCTCAAAGAAATTTAAGCATGAATATCGGTGTACATTATTGACTAAAACAAAAACTGCCGATAGGCAATTGTTTTTTTCCCCTTATATCGGCACCATGCTGATAGGCTACCTATTATCAGTGCACCCCTACTTTTTTTACACTTTCTAAAAATAATATTTAATGAATTCTCCCTTTTGTTACTGTATTCTTTCTTGTTATGTTCTTTATAAAAAAAAATGTAAAATACATCTGGTACAATATTACTTTAAGTAAAGCACTGAATTGTATTTTTAAAACCCATAAAATAATCCTGCAAGAAGAGTCGCTCTACTGCTTTCCGGCCAATATATATTCTCTAAAGCATTACATAATATGCACCTTTAATTCTAATTTTTTGGCAGGTCATGTGGATAATTGGTGTTATTGTTTTATAAGCTATGCTAGTACATTCTCTGACCTTAAACAAAACGGTCAATGGAGCAGTACTGTGTAAATATCCTAAAACAAAAAGTTCTAATGCCCCACCAGAGATTAATGGGGACTGACAGTTCAGGGCTCTGGACACTCCTAAGACTCATCTCCTCTTTCATTTATTGTTGCACAAAAACAATAGGATTTGTGTCCAGACAGCGAGATTAAAAAGTAGCCTCAGTTCAAGAAAGAAAGAGAAGCTGGAACCTGTGCACAGGACAGGGGCATTAGCCTTCCAGTCCTGGAGGCCTAGGTTACAAGCGGATTTGGCCACAACGACTCAACATCACAAAACTCATCACCACACAACTGGCACAAAGGCTGAAGAACAGAGTGGAGGTCCTTCTGAGAAAGACAGATTGATGCTGGTGGATCTTCACTACACCTGTTCCATACCATGCCTCACTCTTAACTATTCACTGATCACTTACTGTGTAGGAAATACAAATTCGGCTTTTGTTTTAACATTACAGACAGTACATATATACTGAACTTACAGTCGTGGTGGTTAAGAATATCACAGACATACTTTGAAGGAGCAAAAATGTCTAATGGACTTCTAATAACACTGAATATAGAAGTTAAGACTAGTTGTTGAATGAACATTATTATTAGAATGTACTTTAACAGACCGGGCAGACTGGCAAATACGTGATTTTGTACACACCTGTACACACCTAACAGTGACTTGTAAAGAATGAAGCAAATCCAGTTTTTCTTGCGTAACACAATGGTGCAGGTGGGATTAAATTGCAGTATTTGCAGCCTTCTCATTTCTAGCCGGCGGCCGGCTAAATTGCCATCTACTGTGCCAGATGAGCCGCCTAAAATAGTTATTTCAAAAAGAAAAAAAAAAGTTTTTACACTGCTCGTATGTTCCAATGAATAGTATTCAAAATGATTAATTTCTTCCAGTAAAATAGCAGCAATTTCCACAATTCTTCTCTGAGGGCATTTCGTTTCTGGGCTTATGTTTCCATGGACACCGTGAATCACAATGGACCAATCAGTTTCGAGCTTACAAGCGATGTTGGTGATGAAGACGGAACTGTACAATCATATACCTGACTATACAGCAGAGTTATGAAACTGTATAACTTTTTTTTTTTTTTAAACTAACAACCTATGTTTTCTACGTAAATCGTCTTTTTTACTCGAAGTTTACGAAATACAGTGAGTATATGTTACAGCACTGTAAAATGTCTTATGCACTGACTTAAACTCGATCTGAAACCTAGTATATACAATTAATTCACAAAACAATATTCGCATTGCACAATTAATTGACTTGATTATTTTATTTTTATGTGCTTTGTTTTGCTGATTCAGTCTTTATTAAAAGCAAAATATCACTACATGAGCTACAAGATGTACCAGTCAGATCTTTTGCTGCATAATCACAAAATGTATATACAGATAAAAAGTTCACCCACACACACAAAAAAACACACACATGCACGTACAAATATGCATAAACACATACTGTGTATCCATGTTTAAATAGGCACAGTACTAAAGACAGCGGTTCTTTATTTTAGAAGACTATTTAAGAAGTTCAAGTCAAATGGAAATTTATGTTCAAACTTACAGTACGAATCTCTTCTTCCTCTGTCTACTGCGCATCAAAACAAAAAAAGCGAAGAGACACAAATCGCTGGTGTGTCCAGGCCTTTAGGGAGCTAAAGGGCATGTTGCAAACTAGATACACAGTATAAAAATGTAGGCATTAATGAATGGGTTAACTCTGCGTTTGCGTTCACTTTGATACTTTTTACTCCTACGCACTCATCAGCTGTATAGTTGGCTCATCGATCCGAGTGCCTCTTGTGTAGACAAGTTATGGCAAAATTGAGCTACAACAGTATTACATTGAAAGTCTGAGAGTGTATACAACCTACGTTAATAACTTTTACACTTGTCCAGGGTACTACATAAACATTAATGTGATTGCTGCAGTAAGTAGTCGTACTTTAATACAAATTCAAGCTAGTAAGCCGTGTATTGCAGTGTTTTGTGGCAGACTGCAAGCACCAGCCAAAATGGGAAGCTTCTCCAGATTTCCTACAGTAGCTTATGCTAATCTCCTAAAGAAGTGGTATGTCTGTGTGTGATGATCTGTATTAATAAAATATCCAAAACCATTTGTGTATATAAATGTAATTTGTACACTAAAGTGATTTTCCGTTTCAACATTACTCTTTTCCATGTGATAAGTAATTTCCATGTTTTTCCATTTCATATATTACTTGATATTTATGTACTAGACTTTCTTTCAAGCTACATTGTTCAAGTAAATGCCAATACATTATGTATTGTTATTTGTACTTATTTTAATCAAGCAACAGTTAACAGAATTGAAAAAAATATTAAAAACGAAAGGAATAATACAAGTTACTGTAGAAATTGATTTAATGTTTACAGAAGATGCAACAGAAACTTCTGAAAACTGTAAAATCAACAGTGCTCGAAATTGCAAGCACATTTTTAAAAATGTATTATTTATTTATTTATGCACTTGTGCATTCTCAGACCCTGTAGTTAATGAGAAACAGCGCCATGGGAAAGTATGTATACTCAGAATCTTGGAAGACTGCAAATAAATATAAGAACTGGTTGCTTCCATTAATATTTTTTTAAACTTAAAATTGGTCTTTTTTGTATAAAATGCAAAAGATAAAATAGAATACATGAAAAATAGAAAACAAAACACAGCTTATGGCTTACCTTTTCTGTATTCAAATGTACTACCAATTAATACTACTTCTTATGTCCTTAATTTAGAAATTTTCTCTTCTGGCTCATTATTATTATGGTATCTATATGTGACATTGTTTGTTCTTGTGCCTGAAATATAATTTCTGTGTTTCATCTATGTCTCCAGGATGGGAGTCACTGATTTCCGAAGAATTCCACTAATGGGTAAGGGTGTAACACAGACTGTCAATACAGAACTATAAAAAGGTGGGTAGCAGGGATCCCATCGGTTTTAATTCTGGGCCCGGTCGACCTGCACTTTGCTCTGGCTCAGATAATGGCTTTTCAAAAAGGCACCAGATAGAGACAATGTGATGGTAATCTTCAGATACATGTTGTCGTGCTCTCAGTAAATCTTAGCACTTGCTGGCCAATCACATAGACAAGTCAGTGATATATTTCCAAGCCTGGGCCCGTGCACTCAGCAGAGAGACAGCGAGTGAAACACATGGTGCCTTCATAGACTCAGTCCCCATCCTATGTTGCAAATAAGGCTTCCTCACAGAATACTTTACAGATTGAAGGTTGCTCCCAATTGAAATGTGTTTATTTAAGTTTTCCTTAAATCAAGAACCCATGAAGGAACAACCTTATTACCTAGGGCATGTGCCTTGATAACGCTTATTCTTACTTATCCAATTAGCCCTTGGGATGTGAAAAACTGAAATTTGCCACAAGCATCCACAATTGCCCCCACACACAATTACAGTATACCCGAAAAAGATAATCTGAATTTAAGTTTGACCATCATTTTCTCCCTTTTAAAAAAAAAAAAAAAAAAAAAAGGAAACAAACAGTGATTTGTATCAAGTCCCAAGTGAAAAAGAAATCTGCATCTAATTTATACTCAGACAGCAGGGTTTTCTTTAACTGTTAAAGGGACTGTTTTGCATTTGTGACATCTTGATCAGGGTGGACGGAACCCGAACCAATGACTTCATAAAGGGGAGGCGCAAAAAAAAAACAACCTGCATTTCACAGTATACGAGTCATTTTTCAACATTAAATTGTGAGTAATTTTTTGAACTATGTATAGCAGTGCCCTTGTCTGTGGCATTGATCAGAGAAACACAATTTTACTGTTGACTCACTGAGGATTAACAAAAACAAAAACTGTGGCTTTTCTCTCTTGGGCAAAATAATTAAATACAAGGCATTAATTAGGTAGACTGAGCCAATACTCACACCTGCCAGTTTAATAATAAAATAATAATAAACTTTATTTTGTATAGCGCCCTTAAAAGCAATCATCTCAGAGCGCTTCACAATTAATAGTACAGCAAAAAATAAAAAGATTATACATGCACAAGGAAATAAAACAATCATAAAATGGTAGTAGGTATGGTAGTAGTATTTGGTAGTAGGTTCCAATGCAGAGTCTCCTGAAATTGGGTGAATGAGGAAATACCTGATGTATTAAAAAACAATTAGAAAAATAAAAAGTTAAAATAAAAAAATCAAGCCCCCACAAGCTGTAGACCCAAACAATTACCTCCTAGTCCAAAACCAGCTATCCCCTAGAAAGCTGTTTGCCAACACAGCAAATCACACCCATGTGCAATTAAAATGATAAATGCTGATCAACAATACTATAATAATCACCAAGTAGGTGCAGGTTTCCTTTCCCCACCATTACATTATGAATGCAACTATTTTCAAATCAATCCAGCAAGTTGTTCCCAAGCTACAACAGTCACAAGCTTTCGTAGTTCAAATCCAAACAAGAAAACACAAACTTTTCGTAGCTGAAAGGGAGGGCACATGCACTAATGTGCAAAAGACATTTTGCATGTTAGCACAGCATATGGATTTTCTTGTTTTACTGGCATTAGTATTGCTCTATATCGATTTATTAAGATGTAGCCTTGTTTTGGAGAGAAGTCAGATTGCTTCAATTTTAGTTTGATTTGTCCACCTAAATCTCACCTATGCATATTGTGTGTGTATAATACAGTAAGTTGCCTCAGACAATTCAATAGCAAGATAATGCTTCATTCTTATCTAACCATAGACCCATTGTCCTGGAGCTATAAGCAAAATGATATTCTGTACATATCTGGCTGACTAAAGCTTGTGTCAGTCCCTGGATCTTGCCAATGACAGTTTCGACAGCTTGCATAGCCACCTATTCTACAAAGCAGACCACTACAAGCCGGCTCTTACAAGAGACTAAAATATGTTATTTATGAGCAAAGCCTTTTGTTGCAGCTGTTATGAAAATTAGGAAAAGCAGGAACAGCCGGCAAACTGCTCTTTGCACTTTTGCAGAGGAAGACTATAAGATTGCCTGTTGCCTTAAAGTGATGTTGTACAGATCCCAGGCAAAAGTACACGTTCTAAATAATTTGGTAGACAGCCAAGCTCTGAACTACAGTATAAAGCCAATATAATGACATATAGAGAGTTAAAAAGTAGAATACAACAGCCTCAGGGTGGTAAAATGGTAATACATTCTAAATTTTATTTGGAACTGACCTCATGCAGTGATCTTGAACCAGTATTAGTTTGTGGGGTTTAGGAATTTTATACTGTTTGTTATGGGTTATGGTAATCAACTTGTTTGGTAGTATATGAAATATGTATGTCTCTTTAAACATTCTTTGGTACACATGGTTGAAATTGCTGCACTGCAGCTACAGTTAACCCATTTTTTTTTATTATTCTTTTTTTTTTATTCTGAAAAGACCATGTAAACCTCTAGTACGAAATCATTGAAAACAGTGCTGACGCTATCAAGTCCCTGCCACTCAACATAAAATTATGTTTATATTGATTGTGTTTTAAAAACGCTAGAAAAACAAAATCGGAAAACAGGGCTAGCGACACTGATTTTGCACAGCTAGTAGTAATTAACAGACCACAATACTGTGCTGACCAGACAGAAGTTTGAGTGGGCAATACCACGATAGCTTTGTTGGGGGGTCTATTCAAACTGCGCTCTCTTTAGAATCTTGCCAATTAAAAATCTGAAAGGAATAAACCCCCCCATCCACCCTTTAATTAATGCGCGCCTAAATCACAGCTATCTCAATCCAGACTCCAGAGTAGCCCAAGAATCGGCAATTGCCTGCTGGGTTTTTTTTGTTTTATAACACAGAACTACATGCACAGAATCCAGCTACACTCTTAGCCTCATTGCCAGTACACCAAATTCTGCTGTCATGACCGACTCAGATAACACACCCTGGCCATGAGCTCAAACCACACAACAGCGAGATTTTTATTTTATTTTAAACTTTTAGGTCGGACACAGCTGCTTGTTTTGCTCATGGTGAATTATTTAACCTCACCCGATATGTTGCAAGAGCCGCCCATATGTTTACTTTCTCCGCTCCAACCTTGGCAACCTCGCAAAGTTTTGAAGCCAAATGAGACAGAAACTTGTCGCACCCTTATTAAAGGCAAAGTAATTTTTTACGAAATGATCAGTAATCCAGATCTTGAAAATAATACATGTGTGCTATCTTTAAAACACCAAAGGATAACGTTTACAATACAATTTTCACTCAAGATGAGTTTCTGCATGATCGGTTTTGGGTTGATAAGCGCTTTCAGAATAGGGGATAGGGAATTTTAGACAAATATTCCTGTAATAAAAAAAATGCGTAGATCAGAACGAAACACTGCATTTTACTACTGCCTAGCTGTATATGGACGTGACTAGCACTGACAATATATCAATACTGTCTGAAGTGATTTAGGCTTACAATAAAACACAATTCTGCATTTCATTCACTTACGATAGTGGCAGTAGTGTAATGGCTATAATAAAAATATACGACCCCATCTGCGCACTTGTTTACCAATAAACCACAATCCTGGATCTACAGGTATATTAATAAACCAATCGTATCAGTTTGCAACATCCCTTTTCCCCCTTAACTGCTTCTAAAAGGATTTCGTGCAGATCCCGATGCGGCCTGCAACTACAGCCGATCCGGGGACTCACCTCGGTGGGCTGGCTGATCTCGAACAGGTCGAGCCGGTTGGCGTTCCAGTGGTTAATGATGTCGGCGAGTTTGCGCCGCTCCTCCTCCCGACTCCCCGACATTCTGAATCGGGAATGTTATTTTTTTTTTAAATCTCCCTTTGTTCAAAATCAAATCTGAGACCGATTGTCGAAATATGGTAATTATGTTGTAGTTTTGAAGCGGATCTCTGCTGTCTCTCCTAAACACCTCTTCCTCTAGTCCTGATATTTCCTTGTTCCCTTCTCTCCTGTGTCTGTGGTGTGGTGTGGTTTATTCTGTTACCGCTCCTCTCCCTCTCACTGGGAAGAGCTACGTCTGGTTCTGTGCGCGTCGCCGTGCATTGTTACAATTCGTGACTGCGCTTTCAATAAACTGGTTGGTAGCGCGCACAATAACGCGCAGGAGGCTTTTATAAAAGCTTACCAAGGTAAATTTGCTCAGTCATTTTTATTTCCCCCCCCCCCCCATTTCCCATGGTTATACAAAGGGCTTTATACTACTTAACTATCATATTGTAATATCTCAGTGAACAAGAAAGAAATAAGAGCAGAAGCAGGTATCTTCCAAAGCAGCAACTCTTTTATTTAGCATAAAAGGATCAAACAGCCCTTCAGCAAGTACTCTCCTCACTTCACACGCCACACGCCACACGCCACACGCCACACTCCACACTCAACACTCAACAACTGCTAGCATGCAGATTGTTTTTTTTTTTTTTGCTTGTTTGTTTTTTTTATAGTCCCCCAACACTGCAACAATGTAATAACCAGAATGAGTCCCCGAAAAGGCTGACAGCTGAAAGCTGCCCGGCTGACCAGCAGAACCATGTTGCCTTTACTGGATTATTTTCAAGCATACACAGGTACACACATTACAGTGTAATAAATGTAGCTGTGAACTATGAATATAGTTAAAGGAAATGACAGGTTGGAAGATGTTGACCCACGGGTCCAATGCAGAACATCAATATTTATTGAGAAAGAATCAGGGAAAGAATGGCAAAAAAAAGGCTGGGAAAGCAGCTTGTTGCTGAATTGTATTTGTTATAATCAGCATATTCTAGATTGTTTCTCTTGTAATGTTTTATCTTGGGAAGCTTTAACTATAACGTTGGCGACTCCCCTGTGCCCTCAGATGAGATGGAATGCTTTGCAAAAGACTATGTGCATAATTATAGCAAGGGTGTGAAGGTGCAATCATAACCCAGACCCCTTCCCTTTCTTGGCAATGGTAGTTTCACCCTTCAAGTTTACAGCCCAGTGGCAGAACAAGTGTTGCTGAACTAAGGATTCGGAGTAGCTGGCAATGTAAACAAATTAGCAATTTTCAGTGCAGCAACCTACAGGTACTTTTTTAAAGCCATTTAAGATACCTGTTTTTAAACCTGTTTTCAGTGATTTTTTCTTCTACAAAATAAATTTGATGGTGTTTAAAATGATACCTTTAAGACAATATATACTCTATGTACAGTGCCGAGAAAAAGTTTGTGAACCCCAATGATAATTATGGAAATTCCATAGTTTTACCATGATAGCATTCTTGAATCAAAATGTAAGTGTTTTCTTAAATATTATTAATTTCTTAGCAGACGCCCTATCTAGGACGACTTACATTGTTACAAGATATCACATTATTTTTTACATCCAATTACATTATTTTTTTTTTACACGTTATTTTTACATATAATTACCCATTTATACAGTTGGATTTTTACTGGAGCAATCTAGGTAAAGTACCTTGCTCAAGGGTACAGCAGCAGTGTCCCCCACGGATTGAACCCACAACCCTCCAGTCAAGAGTCCAGAGCCCTAACCACTACTCCACAATAGGGTTTATATTAACCAATTCCATGTCTTTTGAAACAAAATGATGTATGAATTAGACAAACAATGAGTAAGATTCAGGGTATGTGAAAAAGTAAGTGAACCCCTAGTTTGATCAGCTCAATTAAGGGGATAGTTAGAATCAGGTGTTTAAATAATTAGGTAGATCTTCAGGGGTGAGTTTGGGAGGCGCCACCCTATATAAAGATCAGAAACTTTGTGAGTTTGGTTTTCACCATACAGGTGTGTGGAAACACGTCATGCCACGATCAAAAGAAATCTCTGAGGAACTCAGAAAAACAGTTATTGATCCTCATCAGTCTAGAAAGGGTTACAAAACCATTTCTAAGGATTTGGGGCTCCACCAATCCACTGGCAGACTGATAGTCTAGAAATGGAGAAAGTTCAAGACCACAGTCACTCTACCCAGGAGCGGTCGTCCTACCAAAATCTCTCCAAGAACAAACGGGAAAATCATCAAGGAAATCACAAAGAACCCCAGAGTAACATCCAAGGATCTGCAGGCCACTCTCGCCTTGGTTAATATGAGTGTTCATGACTCAACTATCAGAAAAAGACTGAACAAGAATGGTGTTCATGGAAGGATAGCCAGGAGGAAACCACTGCTCTCTAAAAAGAACATTGCTGCCCGTCTGAAGTTCGCCAAAGAACACATAGATGATCCACAAGACTTTTGCAACAATGTTCTCTGGTCACACGAGTCAAAGTAGAACTTTTTGGCCTCAATGAGAAATGTTATGTTTGGCGAAAACCAAACACTGCGTTTGAACAGAAGAACCTCATCCCTACCGTCAAGCATGGTGGTCGGAGTGTGATGGTTTGGGGCTGCTTTGCTGCCTCAGGACCTGGACGGCTTGCCATCATTGACACAACCATGAATTCTGTATTGTATCAGAAGATTCTAGAGGAGAAAGTCAGGCCATCTGTCCATGAGCTGAAGCTGAACCGAAAGTGGGTCATGCAGCAAGACAATGATCCTAAACATACAAGCAGATCTACAAAAGAATGGCTGCAGAAGATGAATTTCCGCGTTTTAAGAACATAAGAATAACATAAGAAAGTTTACAAACGAGAGGAGGCCATTCAGCCCATCTTGCTCGTTTGGTTGTTAGTAGCTTATTGATCCCAGAATCTCATCAAGCAGCTTCTTGAAGGATCCCAGGGTGTCAGCTTCAACAACATTACTGGGGAGTTGGTTCCAGACCCTCACAATTCTCTGTGTAAAAAAGTGCCTCCTATTTTCTGTTCTGAATGCCCCTTAATCTAATCTCCATTTGTGATCCCTGGTCCTTGTTTCTTTTTTCAGGTCAAAAAAGTCCCCTGGGTCGACATTGTCTATACCTTTTAGGATTTTGAATACTTGAATCAGATCACCACGTAGTCTTCTTTGTTCAAGACTGAATAGATTCAATTCTTTTAGCCTGTCTGCATACGACATGCCTTTTAAACCCGGTATAATTCTGGTTGCTCTTCTTTTTGTAACCGTTTTGTAACCAGGTGACCAGAACTGAACACAATATTCTAGATGAGGTCTTACTAATGAATTGTAAAGTTTTAACATTACTTCCCTTGATTTAAATTCAACACTTCTCACAATATATCCGAGCATCTTGTTGGCCTTTTTTATAGCTTCCCCACATTGTCTAGATGAAGACATTTCTGAGTCAACATAAACTCCTAGGTCTTTTTCCTAGTTCCCTTCTTCAGTTTCGGTTGGGATGAGGTTCTTTTGTTCGAACTAGAATGGCCTAGTTAAAGTCCGGACCTAAACCCCATCGAAATGTTGTGGCAGGACCTGAAGCTAGCTGTCCATGCAAGGAAGCCCTCAAATGGCAGTTCTGTAAGGAGGAATGGGCCAAAATTCCTCAAAACCGATGTGAGAGACTGACCAACAGTTACAGGAAACGCTTAATTGAAGTCATTGCTGCTCAAGGCGGTGCCAACAGTTACTGAATCTAGGTTCACATACTTTTTCACACATGTATATTGAATGTTGAATTATTTGTGGATAGATAAATGTTGAAAAAGTATCATGTTTTTGTGTCATTTGTTTAATCAGGTTTTCTTTATCTATTATTAGGACTTAGATTAAGATCTAATAACATTTTAAGTTTGAAATATGTGAAAATCCTAAGGGGTTCACAAACTTTTTCTCGGCACTGTAACTTCCCAACTAAGTGGTTGCTTCAATTTACAGCTAAAACCCGCTCTTATTTTTTCACACATGGTACTTTTCTCTTGTACAGCTTGAAACCATTGAATATCATAAAAGAACCCTCAGGTTTTTGCAGTATATATATTTTTCTTATTACTGTAAATTGTGAGAGGGGATTGAACCTCTATCCCTGTTATTGTTTACCAAAAATTTTAACAATGCTTATATACAATGTATATATTGTAGTGCTTTTGGGTTCTTCTGGGACAGAAATGATACTGTAGCCATGAGTAGATGAAGGCTCAAGCCATTTATTTTTGTACAATAATTAGTGAAATTCTATCTATATCCCTCAAACACAACCTTCTCTCACACTTGTCTCCCCCAATCCTCCCGGTCTTTTCCCTGCACCCCCTTATCTGCCCTCGCTTCCCCCGTCCCTTACACAGACCCCCGCCCCCACGTCTTTCGCACCAAAACCTGCACCCCAATTCCCCTACACACACACCTACACACACAGGCAACCCCTGCATGCATACACACACCATGAAATCCCTGCACGCACACGCACATACACACACCATGCAATCCCTGCACGCACAAAAACCCTCTAATCTATCTGGATTCTCCCCCTCCCCCCAGGATCACTACAATATAAAAGGGCTGATGTAAGGATAGGCGCAGTGCAAAGAATTGCGCTTGCAAAATCCAAATTGCCTAGCGGCCAGGCAATTATTTTGCATTGTGGCATATGTAAATTTAAGAGTAATACAAATTACTCAACAGGCACAAATAATGAGCCGCAATCAAGATAATGAGGGTTGCAATGAGCACCGCCTGTGTAACGGGCTAATTAGCAGCCACACTTACAGCCCAGAGGTGAGGTGAGTTAGGAGTGCAGAGAGCAGTAGGCGCTGGATGAGATTTGTGGAGCACAAAAATCAAACCAAACAAAAACAATACATCAGAGGAAGGGCAGCAGAGTCTTCTTGGCCCACAGAAAAAAGTTTTCTGGGGAGGAGCTGAGAGTCCTTACAGCTGAGGTCACTCAGCATGAAATGTAGTTATTTGTAAAAGCCTCAACCAACATCAGTTATGCTACCAAAGAGGCCATATGGTCTTCTACAGTGTAAAAGTTTTTGGAGGGTCAGCAATTGCCCAAGTGCAAGGCAAAATCCTTACATCTCATTATAATGTTTGCGCCCGCTTAGTATTCTAGATCCCCGCCCAATTCCATACTCTTTTCTTCAGCTGAATACATTTCAATATCATTTAAATGGTTTAATGATGGCAAAGTGCTAATTTGATGGCGGGTGCAGAACGGCAGTTGAAAACCATTCTTTACATACGCTAAAGTCCCACTTTACGTCAGCTAAACACGTTTTTTAGCAGCAATATGGGTGTTTTGCAGCCGCAAATCACTTTGCACATATCCTTACATCGGCCCCTTAATATGGTATGCTCTGTTCAGACAGTGGGGTCTATTCAATTGATCTAAACAGTGGCATATTTGTCAAAGCTATCTGAATCACTACAATTGGTCTTATTGTTCACCATGTTTAGTAAATCATACATCTAACTGCATATGATTCTATTGTGTATTCTGTAAAAATATAGAGACCCTATTTTAAGGATTTGAATGATGGTGGTATTTAGATATACAACTGTTAAGAGAAATTGATACTCCATAAAACAAAAACAAAAATGTTGAAAACTGGTTTAATGAACAGCAAACTTGATTTAATTATTAAAATGAGCCATGACTGTAGCCATGAACCTGCAAGATAAATACATTTTTATTTTAAATCAATTTTTTTTCATTGGTCTCCTGTGACTCACTCTCAAAACCACAGGTCACTGCTAAGAGGCTTCTGTGATAATGCGTTAGATTAAAACTGATTGAAAAAAGACTCATTCTGTTTCATTGCATGAGGGTAGAGGACAGCATGGCTGGGGTTAAATGTAACCATGAGAGGGGCGCTGCAGGAGAATGGTGCATCTGGCACTTTCCAATCAATTATTTTGGACAGCAAAACTAAGAAACCATATTGGATACATTTCTGTGAAAGCACCATTCTTGCCCCCTACCAATTTTAACCCAAATCAGACATGTATTAAATAAGACATTGGGGTCTATTCAATTAATCTAAATGCTTCAACTGAGATAATGAAAACTAGTGTTATGAATAAGTTATGTAAATCAGACCTCTGATAGTGCACGCCTCTGTAGCGTTTTTCTCTCTGTAAAAATATGTAAAACGCCAGTGCAGTGATTTAAAACACGGCGTCATTTAGATCCGCCAAGGATTCGATCAGTTGAATAGACCTCCGTTGTCTCTTCCCTAGTCTGATCAAAACCCCCGTGATAGGGGGCGTAGTGATTCACTTGATAGAGCAGACGGACAAAGATGGTACTGTTGACAACGCTTCACAGGCGCACAGATTTATTTTTACATAGGTAAATTGGTTCACTTGTGCTCTTCCCAGGGCGAAAGGATCCACGTGTAGTATCAGCAGTCTTTCTCCTTTGCTTTCTAGGCAGTCAGTCACCAGTCAAGCCGGTAGATTGCGGAAGAGAGCGTGCGAATAGCGTAGCGTCCTTCTATGGCCAGACGCTACAGCAGCATGCACACTCTATGAAGTCAATGACAAGTCCTCCCATGTCACACCCCCCTACTTTGATATGACCAGATCCAGTAATTAGTCATGTCTGTATGACCACCAGCTTTTTTAGAGAATAAGTATTGGGGAAGTGCTGTATTTTTTCTTTTTATGCTGTCACACAGGTACAGGAGTTGTTTTTCTTAGAAACGCGTTCTCCTACATGAGATCTAAATCACATTCTGTATCATAAAAAAATACTCAAATTGTCATTTAATAACATTGTATACTCATGAAAAAAATATTAACAACCATTTTTTTGTCATATTAAACTGCTACCAATTTCAGTGCCCCCCATTTTATTTTTCATAGTGATCATTGCGCTGGATTCTCAAAGCTATTTACTCCAATTTTTATCTGAAAGGAAAAACATTTTTCTGTTACAAATAATAAACAGTTTTAGACTACTCTCAAGCCCCTAAATTAAAAGTCGGAGGGATAGATGTACTAAGATGGGCCAGTCGCAGCTCAAACATGCCACAATTTGCATTTCTGTTGCGACAATTCGCAAAATATACATTTTGTAGTCTGTACTATAGGGTAGCTGTAAGGATATGAGCAAAGTGATTTGTGGATGCTAAACCCCCTAAAAATGTGCCGTATGTAAAGAATAGTGTTCACCTGGCGTTCTGCACCCGCTATCAAATTTGCACTTTGTCATCATTAATCCATTAAAATTATATTGAAATGCATTCAAATGAAGAAAAGAGCATGGAATTGGGCGGGACTTAGATACTAAGCGGGCGCAAACATTATAATGTGATGTAAGGATTTTGCTGACCTTCCTTTACACCTCTTCTTACAAGGTGCAAACATTTATAGAAGCAAGAAATGAAGAGCTACATAAAAGCACACACCTGCAGAGACCTGTCACTGGCTTCAGGATGGCTACTGTGGTACACATCCTGATGCGGTGACAATTGACTCTTGTTGAGGAGAGGCAGGAACACGTTTGGAGGAAAAGGGCAAGACAAAGAATACCCTGAAAATTCAATCCCAGGGTCACTTTGTTTGGGATGCCGGAGGATACGGTGCTAAAGCATTATCGTCTCACTCCACAGGTCATCCTAGACCTAATAGCTGAATTGAGGGGTGAGCTAGACCCCAGCGTCAATCTAGGGTCCGCTATCCCTGCACATGTGAAAGTGCTGAGTTCTTTGTACTACTGGTTCCTTTCAGACCACAGTTGGAATGTCTGGAGGGATAGTCCAATCCACCTTTTCCACAGTGCTTGGCAGATTTTAGGATGTCATGAAAAGGGCAGGCCAATACATATAATTTCCTAAGGATACTTGCATAACCAATGTTGACTGATGCTTTTCCAAACAACTCATGTTTCATGCTGAGTGACCTCATCCGTAAGCACTCTCAGCTGCTTCTCAGAAAACGTTTCTTTTCTTTTCCGTGCGCCAAAAGGACTTTGCTGCCCTTTTTCTGACATTTTCTTTTTGGTTTGTATTTTCGTACTCCACAAATATCATACAGCGCCTACCGCTCATTGAGACCCAATTATCATAATTGCAAAATAATTGCCTGGCCACAATGCAATTAGAATTTTGCATCCACAATTATCTGCACTGTGCCTATACTTACATCTTCCCCTAAATGTTAATGATGAGAGACGGAATTTACTTGGCGAAATCTTTAGCATTGTGAAAGTCGTGCAACACTTTTTCGAATAAATAATGAAAGGCAGTTTAACCTCTAATCCCATCAGATTCTATAGTGGGGCCCCCACCTTCACCCCCAAATAAAAAATGTGTTTCTATCAAAAAGCTTTTCATAATCATACAGTAGCCCCTCGCTAAACCGAACATGTTTGTCTGACATATGGAGGTGTGGGGTTAAAATAAATACAATCACACACACATAGATTTATACACTCAATGTATTTTAAATATTATTAGTTTATTTAGCAGACGACTTTATCCAAGGCGAATTATAGAGACTAGGGTGTGTGAACTATGCATCAGCTGCAGAGTCACTTACAACTACGTCTCGTCCGAAAGACGGAGCACAAGTGACTTGCTCAGGGTCACACAATGAGTCAGTGGCTGAGGGGGGATTTGAACCAGAGACCTCCTGGTTACAAGCCCTTTTCTTTAACCACTGGACCACACAGCCTCCTATGTGCTGAAATAACACTAATGTGTTTTGGGTAGGCTACACGTTACATTATGTAAAAACATAAATCTGTACAGTAGGCCTATACAGTACAGTACAGTAGTAAAATCAAATGAATACCCAGTGCACTTTCTTTTTACTTTAGCCTGTAGGTTTCCGGTGTCACCTCAATTTATGCTAACTATCAAATATTCCTACTGTGCGTACTGCGCATGCCCAGGCTATTTTCACCCTGCACTGCACATCCCATTTTTTTTTCCTTAATGCCGAGGACGCTCATCAAAAACTGCAACGGGTTTTTTTTTTTTTTTTTGCATGAGAAAGTATGTGTTTTGTAAAGTTACATTTTAGTCCACATGTAATAATTAGTTTTATATTAAATAGCGCGAGGTACATTTTTAAAATAAAAAACCTTAAGATAAAAGGCAACTATACGCACAATGCAAATGTTTTACATTGCGTAGCGTTTTGTTGACACACTATAAATAACCCTTAAGTGCAGGCGCAGATTTAGACCGGTTCACACCGGTTCATGTGAACCGGTCAGAAAAAAATATAACTACATTGAACTATCGACATTTGAGACGTATTATTAATTTATTTTACATAAAATAACAATTAAAATATAGAGCGTTTCTACGACGGTGCTTTGTTTCATGTGCTCGCGTCTTCTTTCCTGTGTAGTCTGAAAAAGTTGATCTGATTGGCCAGCTGTAGAAAAGATCTGGATCTCAAGCATGATGCAACCAATGAGTTCAAGCAATGAGAACGTGTGTACTTGTTTATACGAGGTAGCAGCAAGGCGGGCAGCTCCTCAGACTGAAGCACCCTCGGCTAAGACGAGGGAGTCCCATGGAAAACGTTACTGTGGCACTCTGGCTATTGAACGCACCTCTGGACATGGCTGCGAAAAGACCCCCTGACAAGACACAGAAAAACATATTACACTGCTTTACGCCTTTAAGCTTTTTAAGCTATAAAGTCATATGAACCTGAAATGAAACCGTAACGTTAGTTTAAAAAAAAGTAGTCGCCAATGTATTAGCTGATTAGACTAGAACAACATTATGTTATTTATGTGACTATGTTGGGCTCAAGCATGTACTTATTGGGGTTTTTTTTTCTTCTTAAAATGCAAACGTTTTTTTTTTTTTTTTTACTTTAAATGTTTTTTTTTTTTTTTTTTTAAGCATTTCAAGACAGATTCCCCGGCAAAAATGTTTAGGCATAGTATTGATAATTGGCGTTTTACCATTTTTACATATTATTTTAGATTTAGATTTAAAGTTTAAACACTATTTTGGAATATATTAAGGGTGAAATTACCGTGGTTTTCTCCTAAATTACTCCACACACGTCCTTACAGTGTTATACTTTTTAACATTAAAATGTTTCCAGAAAACACTGCCACAAATTATAATATGTAAAAATATATGATAAAAATAAAAAACTTATGTTTGATTTTATTATTATTATTAAAAATAAAATATATACTGTAAATCTGATGGCATTTTTATTTATGTATTTTTCAGTGAAGGTGCACTTGTCCTCCCAAAAAACAATACCCAGCTGCTAGCCATTGTGAGCTGTATAATTTACAAAAATGTTTTTATAAAATAAGTATATAATAGAAGTAAACAAAAGAAAAACAAACTTTAGTCTTTGTCAAATTAGATGCAGAGAATAGCCATCCAAATGACATTGGACTATAAAAACACAAACTTGTACAGATGCAAAGTGATATGAGCTTTTCATGCAGTCATGGCAGCCTCATGAGAAATATGAATTCCCAAAGCAGAAAACATCAGACAACAAAGTGAGGTCGTTCAGAAGGAAATGGCTTACAGTTGATGATGGAGCCTATTGCAAATACTGTGTGATTTTTGGCAGAAAAACAAGAAAAAATGCAGAGAATCATGAAAGGTTATACACATGTCCTTTAAAAATATGGGGATCAGCAGTTACAAAACTGAAAGAATGCCAAGAAAAATCTGAATTCCACAAAGCAGCAGTAATATTTGGCAATGCTTTCATATATGTGATGCAACACACTAAAACACCTGTAGATCAGCAGTTGAATTCATCTTATAGAGAAAGAGTGGAAAAAAACAGACGCTTAAGTATGTAGTGAAAACAGTGATAGTGGCAAACAAAATGTATCTTTAAGGGGTCACAGAGATGATGCAACATGTAATGCAGAGAATGCATCAAGTTGACACAGGTGACACAGTCTTGGAGGAGCACTTCAAAACAGCCAAGAAGAATGCCACTTATCAGTCCAAGACAATTCAAAATGAAATCATTAGAATCTGTGGATCTTGGATTCAAACAAAAATTGTCAGTTATATACAGCAGTGTGGCCCAGTCTCAATTCTCGCTGACAAAGCCACTGATTCAAGCTACACAGAGCAACTGTCTCTTGTTTTACACTATGTTTTCTAAAACAATGATATCAGAGAACATTTTGGGGGATTTGGAGAGTGTGAAGATGGGGTCTCAAGGCAAGCAGTTGCAAACTTGATTTTAAAAATAATTAGGAATCTTGGCCTGGACATGACATGTTGTGTAGGTCAGTACGATGATGGAGCTGGAAACATGGCAGGCAAGAACAAAGCTGCCTCAGCACTCATTGGGAATCAGTATCCACATGCTCTATACAATCATGACGCATCCCATCGGCTGAACCTTTGTGTAGTTAAGACTTGCAAAGTTCAAAGCATTAAACACATGATGGATTCAATTGGTGAGTGTCAGTCCCTGCTACAGGAAATACAAGAATTGCTTCCAAATTTGAAACTAAATAAAATTATTGATGTATGCCAAACTAAATAGGTTCAAAGACTGAATGTCATAGAAGTGTTTTCCACACTCTATGAATCAATACTAAATACTATGGACTGGATCAAAGGAAGTGGAGGCCAAGTGTGGAATGCTGAGTCCAAATCTAAAGCCAGTGGATTTTAGTATTCAGTGATGAATTTTGAATTCATCATGGCACTAACAGTGACACGAGAATAACTAGCTTTTACAAGTGGCATCACCACCAAGTTACAGAGCTCTTCACTGGATATAACCACTGCCTACTCCAGTATTGAGGATACTAAATCCACCATATTAGATGTAAGAGCAAACATTGATTTTCACCATGCAGCCTGGTTTACTTCAGCAAGTAATCTGGCTGAGAAGACTGGAACAGTAGATACCCAGCCTAGAATTTGTGGGAGACAGACACACAGATGTAACACAGAAGCAGAAACACCACAAGAATATTTTAAAAGGTCTGCCACAATTCCTTTCCTAGATCAGCTTATCTCTGAATTAGACAGCAGATTTTTCCATGGATAAGACTGTGCCATAAAGGGTTTCTCATTAATACCCAGTCTGATGTGTGAAGAGTTGAAAGAAGTAGCCAAGTAATTGTGCCACAAATACGAGCACCATCTTCCAGCACTGATAAACCAGGAGCGCTACAATAATATACAGTAGACTAGAGTCAATTATCCGATCTTTGATCAACCATACTGTCTAATCAACCGAACGCACCTGTAATCACTACCGATGTCCCGATTTCTGGATTGTATTAAGGAAACTCTGATTCAGTTTTTACTCACAATTTCCCCATGTTTCGTTATGTGTGCTACTCTGCTGCACTTATAACTAGGCAACCAACCCTGCCGCTAAAATTAAAACCACAAGATTTGAAATTCGCTTTAATGATAACAACCACTGTCTGTAGCTACTCGGCTCAACATGGCAGAGAGAAATGAAAAAAAACAAAACACTTATTGACTGTGACAAAGGAGACTCACAGGAGCTATTCACTATATACCTTCAGTTCTACAATTAACTGGAATGTGTTTGCTATTTGTTTTATGTAAACTGCTAGAAGGAAGCATCATTTTCAGTTGCTATTTTTTGTTCACTTGCCTGTATTTGAACAAATGCGGTTTCTTGATTAAAAGTCATACAAAAAACTAAAAAAAACTGTACTCATGTTTACCTGTTTTACTCTGCCTACTTAACAATCCTCTTGCTGTGTGATGATGACTAAAACTTAAATTCTGGTGTTAATAAGGTAAGGGAACAGTTTTAAACAAACGCTATTATTGTAAATGCCAAAAGTTTTACCAGAATCTCATCTGTCCGTGACGGCATTTTTATTTTATTTTTTCATAGACACTTAGCATGCCGGTCTTTAATTGCTGCAGTTAAGCAAATTTAAACAGTCACCTCGTTCTTTTATTTCGTCAGTAAGGGCTGGAGATCGTGTCTATGTTTTTGAGCAGCTAAGAACTTTTATTGTATTATTTTCAATTGCATGTTACTACAATGTCTTAACATCAAGTATCAAAGTATAGAAACATTTTTTGAATTTTTGAAGTTTAATGATTCCTAAAGTTCTGTAATGTGTCAAAGTTGTACTGCATTGTATTCTTTGATTTTCAAAGTTTGGTATATGGTACGTTTAATTACAGTATTTCATTACCTTAACTGTAGGTGTTAAAGTTGTACTGCATTGTATTCTTTGATTTTCAAAGTTTGGTATATGGTACGTTTAATTACAGTATTTCATTACCTTAACTGTAGGTGTTAAAGTTTTACTGAATTGTATTCATTTAGATTTGTAAAGCTTTGTCATTTTGTATGCTTAATGTGATAGAATGGGTTAGTAGCTATATCATCATCAGTAGGTACTTAGTGCTTGTGTATGTTACTATGTGTACTAAGTGCTTGTGTATGTTAACTTTATTTGATACATTATTAAAGGTACAGTAATTGTTATTAATACCTGTTCAATTATCCATACAAATTGATTATTTTGTCCCAATTAGTTAGGATAATTGACTATGTACTGTACTGTATACTGTATATATTCATATGATTAGGAAGGATACAGAAACACAGAATTGTGAGCACCAGCTTACTAACTTAGTTGCCTGAATAGTCTCTTTGTTACTGCATTTATAGCCATGTCTGGCAGAGCACCAGCCAGACACCATATTAGGGCACCTTTAAACTACTGGGCAGCAGCGTGGGGTAGTGGTTAGGGCTCGACTCTTGACCGGAGGGTCGTGGGTTCAATCCCAGGTGGGGGACACTGCTGCTGTACCCTTGAGCAAGGTACTTTACCTAGATTGTTCCAGTAAAAACCCAACTGTATAAATGGGTAATTGTATGTAAAAAATAATGTGATATCTTGTAACAATTGATAAGGGTGTCTGCTAAGAAATAAATAATAATAAACTATTTATTGTATTTAACACTGCACACTTTTATCAATAAATGTATAACAAAACAATAGTCAAAGATTTGTAGTTGTGAAGTAATTACAGTACCCTTATAAACGTTTACTGTGGTATTCCATGATAAAAGCATTGCAAAGTGTTATAAATCACAGCAAAACCTTAGTGAAAGTACCGGTACTGTTAAATATGTTATACATTGTAACAAAAAAGGGTAAAGCATATTAATCGCACTATTAAAGCACAGGAAAAGCATGGGAAACTGTGATATTACATTTACCTTTGATACTGTACAGCAGGGATGGAGAACCCATGTTCCTGGTGGGCCGGTGTCCCTCATGGTTTTTGTTCCAACTGTGCCCTAAATTACTTAATTAGACCAATAATTGGTAATAATTGGGCCAATTAAATAATTTAGGGTACAGTTGGAAGAAAAGCCAGGGGGGACACCGGCCCTCCAGGAACATGGGTTCCTCACCCCTGCTCTACAGGGTAAAAAAAAAAGTTATTCTGTTGGGCCAGTAGAATGTAGGGAGAGAAATACAGTTCTGTGGTTAACATTTTTCAAAATAATCTAGATAATTCATTTTAATTAATATGTATATCTGACTTTCCACTCAGTTCGGGTTTGAGGTTAATATAGCAGAAGTGAAAACCGCAGAAGGAAACCATATTACCAAGTGTGCTGTACTCTTCCTGACTTTGGTTTTGTTATCTCCGCCTCAGAAAGTCATTAAGTCTCAGTTATGTTATAACAAATGCAAGATTAATATGTGTTTTGTTGCAGAACCAAGCCTGGGAAGCTTAATTTTAACAATTTTAAATCAGTTTTGCAACATCAAACAGCTATTAAAAGTAACATTTGTTAAATAATGGATTGGACAAAGAAAACCCATTGTTTTTTTTTTCTTCTGAATATAAACAGGAAAATGCAAACGCTACCTAACTGTATTTACTATTTACAGTCAAAGCCTTTTAATGTCATATCAAAGGGACTAAGCAAAAATGGTAACAATAAGCATTAAAGGGTAATTAGCTTAAAATACATTTTCTGAGTCTTGTACTATTCCCTTACATGTTTACAATTGTTTTGTTCTGTGTTAGGATGCTTTGAGTATGAGTTTAGTAACTGCTGTTTAGTTTGAGCTGCTTGCCGTAGAGATGGGCTACATCACCCTTTGTGTGAGAACCATCTAGTGAACAGCAGTGTATTGCAAGAAAAACATAAAGAAACTTATTCCAACGGGGAGGAGCACAAGGTGGCACTTTCTCTTATTGTATCAAAACACAGGCTTATCTACAGTAGTTTATTATACATAATGTATCTATGGCAGGCAACTAGAACAGACGAGCATTCTGTGAGCACTGATTTACACAACATTTCTGTAACTGCAGTAAGAACAACTCAGAAGTGATTGTGCACATCATAAAACAGAACAGGACAGTATAAAAGCCATAATTAGTTATAATAATTAGCACAAAAGCATTTCAGTTATTTAAAAGCAACAATGATGTATACAGATTGAAACTGCAACTCCAAACTTACTAGTACAGTATTTCAGGGAAACTGTATTACATCATTATAGCATGTATTACATCATTATAGCATGTATTACAAGTATTCCATTTCACCAATGACAACACAGTAGCGAGTGACACACATCTCTGGTAGAAGTTTCAGCTAAAAACCCAAGTATACTTACATATTTTCAACGTTTTTAAATATTGATAAACATAATGGCCCTAGGAACATCATCATTTAGAGTCAGACAAGAAGGAGGCTGTGTGGTCTAGTGGTTAAAGAAAAGGGCTTGTAACCAGAAGGTCCCTGGTTCAAATCCCACCTCAGCCACTAACTCATTGTGTGATTCTGAGCAAATCACTTAACCTCCTTGTGCTCTGTCTTTTGGGTGAGATGTAATTGTAAGTGACTCTGCAGCTGATGTATAGTTCACACACCCTAGTCTCTGTCAGTCGCCTTGGATAAAGGCGTCTGCTAAATAAACACATAATAATAAATAACTAGTAGTCTCGGGAGGGTAACATCAGTGGTATTAAATTGATTCTAAGATGTTTCAACGCACCTGAAACTGAAGACATATTCATAATTTTGTACATGGTAGTTTCATTTTTACTATGAAACCTCCTCTGTATCAACATGGTTGTACTTACCAATGCTGGATTTGTTAATATAAATCAACATAAAATGTACTGCAGTTGTGGACTTAACCAGATATTAAAGAGAACCCTTTTTGTATTTTCACCAGTGCTAGTATCAAAGCTGCTGCTGATGCATGTTTTATATTTTCAAACAGTTTTATTGCTTTGAAAATAAGATGGACTAGAACTTCTTTGAACGAGAACCCCTGGGCAGGTGCATTGTTTGATCACTGGCTCATTGACAAGAATTTTCTCTGCTATATGCATTTAGTGAACTTTGACATTTCCCAGATCTAGTTTCATTGTTATTCCATAGCCTGGGTCAAAATGCTATATTTATTTGAATGTAAAAAGCACACCAAACAGATTTCATGGCTCCAACATTAAAAGGGCTGAATAGGAAACAGGTGTCTGGTACTGATTGCTGGAGCATTTGTGGCTCTGCCAGGTTGTTGTGTTATTTTTTTTATTTTGAGTGTGAAATCCAAGGTACACTGTTCCTTTGCAACTCTGTTAGCTGGAAACTAAAGACCAAGTTATGGTTAAATATGGTGGATATCTTTCTGCTGCAAAATTATGTGAAGAAGCCACTTCTAGCACTACAAGTGGGGAAAAGATGACAATTGGATTCAAGAACAATTTGATAATTGGTGCTAACTTTAGAGATGAGCCTTCTGTAAGACAGAATTACTGATGTGTGCAGTTTAAAACAGTAACTTTAGTGTCAAACCATCTCATCTGACAATCATTAAAATCATTACAGTTCCTGTTAAATATACAGTGATTTCCATTACATGAGAGTAGATGTTAAAACTTCATGCTGATTTGAACTCGGCTCTCTCCAAGATAAGCACCAACGAAGACATAGCTTTACAGTAAACTAATGTGATCCACCTGCATCTCCATCCTTTTGCGTTTCTTTCCATCTGATGATGTAGATATCCTTCTGCCTGGTGTTGATGGCTTGTGGCAAAGTGCCCCGCCCCTGTGTGCATTTGTGTGTTCTATGTTGTATGTATGCGTGCGTATGTTAATGTTGGTGTATAGATTGGTACACGGGATATAAACAGGTCTGTGTTTCACGTGTGTTTAAATTGTATATTTGTATTTAGGCACGGGATTGCACATCACGCACGTGCATTTAAAATATAATATGCGAGCACGGGGTTGCACAGAATTAATTCACGTGCTGGGATTCAAGTGAATAATTAATTAGTAATTGAATCCCAGCACAACAGTATATATAGACGCACATTTCATTCAGTCAGGGTTGGGTGTTCGGAAGAGGAGAACGGGTGAGAGAGAGAGGAGAAACTAGAAAGTAAAATCGTAAACGTAAAGTGTTTGTTCTCACCGTGTCTGTTTGTCTGTCCGTGCACCGTTTGTTTAGTGTTAGTCGTTTTGTATGTCTGTTTATTTTGGCGCAAGTGCCGTGTCCTGTTTTGTGCTGTTTTCAACCCTTTTATTTGTTAATAAACGCTGAGTGCAGCCATTGCACTCAGCTCATCACAACCACTGTCTGTGTTTGGATTCCTTTCTGGTCTGACGCAACCCACTCTGGCAGTCTTTGTGACATGGCTGAAGTGTAATGCTGGTTCCAGGGATCAGCTTATTTTGCCTCCCAGACAGATTACGCTGATGTGCTCTAAGCATCCTGGGAAACCTGGAATGTCTGCTTTTTGTAATGAAGTGTCAATGAAGCAGTTCCTTAACAGGTAGGTTGACAATCTCTGAGCAATAATGCTGAAGAAAATCTTGCCTTCTACATTTAATAGGGAAATAGGGCAAAACTGACTGATGCTTGTAGAATCTTTTTATTTTGGTATAAAGACTCCACCTGCTCAGTGCCATGCTCTTGGTACAACCTGTTTTTCCCAGGCCACTTTCATCAATTTCCACAGGATTCATAGAACTACTGAAGCACTCTTGTATACTCTGTACGGAACTCCATTAGGTGATGACGCCCTTGTTTTTTTCACAGCTTGCTCTACTTCTTCTCTTCCATTTGGTATTCTGGTGGATTGATAGGTGGGATGTCTGAAGGAAATGACATAGGCTCCTTCCTTTTTGAATTTGTATGTGTTTCCACCAAATATCTCTCCAGCTCAAACTTAGATGATTTTAGTGTGCCATTTTTCTCACTAGTGAATAACCTCTTTACAAATTTGCATGGATCTTTATAAAAGTTAGTTCTTGCACGCTCCTTTTTGTAGCGTTTCCGTAGGCGCTCAGCTCTGCGTAATGTTGCAAGCTTATCTTTTATGACCCTTTGTAACAGATTGAGTCCCTCCTTCTGACTTTGTTCTGCTCTTCTCCATTTCTTCCTCAGCTGCCTCCTTTCTCTAACTAAGCGTTCAATCTCCTGCTGCCGTATAGACTTTCCAGGAATAGTTTGTACTTTTTCCTTCCTTTATTCAACTCCAAACCTCTTGCTTCCATATGTGTAGATGATGTCCCCAAATTTATCCAGCTTCTTTTCAACTGTTCCACTTAGCCTTTCCAACGCAAAACAGAGATCTGTGTTTACTGTGTCCCATGCAGTTTTCTCACAAACTCTTGGCCATTTAACTCCAGGCTTGTGCCCGTTGAGGTTCTTTTCTCTCTTACGCTGGTTCGTCTGACCGGGTTCGCAAGGATCATTAGGTTCATCACTAGTTGTATTTGTAGTTGTATAGTCCTCCTCATGTCTATGACAGGAGTGCTGATATCCTCCGAATTGTGGTTTGCTTCCTGACACTGGATTTCATTCGACTGACTTGACTGACTTCGCAAGAAATACTGGTCAATGCAAGGTCCTTGTCCCTTCTCCCTCAAGCATTTCATTCTCCCTTGATGAATCTTCAAATCGTCTTGTCTTTTGTGAAGTACTCTCCATTCTCATATCCTTTTCCATTCCTAAGTCGTTAACATGTTGTCCAACGTTGAGTCATCTTCCGCCCCCACTCTTGCAGACTCTAAGGGTATTTTTCTCTTTCATTTCTTAGAAGCCTTGGGCGGGTGTCTCCAGCATCCTGTTTACCTTTGAAAACACAGAGCTGGATACTGCTGACAAGGGTATATAACCCTTTCCAGCCCCAATTTCCTCCTGTCAGCTGTCTCTCCAGGCTGTCACAAGGTCTTTCCTTTGTTGCCAGCTGTTGCCAGCAGCCTTAGTGCATTCTCCCCAGCGCATCAGCATGACAACCATCTGGATTGAGCTAAGTAGGGTACATCTCTGGGGTCTTCAAGTAGGCACCTTCCGTCGACTAGGCCACAACACCTCAAGAGGGCTCAACAGCGATTCTGGCGTCCCAGCATCACCCTCCTCCGTCCTCCACTCAACTCAGCCCAGTGAAAGAAACCCAGCATCTGGGTCTCATGAATTACGATAACTAGAATGCAAATGGATGGTGAATCAATTGTCTGGCATCTACTGATAAACATCATAAACATGTAGATCTAAGGTATGTCCATCCCCGAACACATTTACGGTTAAAGATATTCCAGAAGTTTACTACAGTAAATTTGCACAGTAACTGCACTTTAGCTTAGTTTTTTCTAAGGTTATACTATACATTTAGCATAGTTTATCATGGTTTGCCATGATTTTAATATATCATGCCTATGCTTTACTATGCTTTATTACATCTTCCTATGCTTTTACTCTGGTAAACCTTTATAAGGAGTATCCCGAAGAAAAAGCTATTGCGTTATTGGAGATGACATTATGTGACTAGTTTATGTGTTATGTAGATAGTTTGGATGCTCCCAGAGCAGGTTGTTTATATATTCCCTCACATCAGTTCAAAATGATGTGTGTATAGATGTTCCTAGAGCTGCAGGTTTTCCGATAGTGTCTCCCACAAGCCACCAAGCAAAAAGAAAATGAGAGAAAATTATGCTGGAAACTAAACTTATGAGGCAGAGGTTTCCAATGCAGTTGGTTTCTTTCATAATTAACAATTTGAGACAAGTATGAGGAATAGCATAGCATTCAATGTCGGTTCATTTAAATTATTGACTTTGTCTCATTTAAGAGTGAGGAGTCAAAAGGCAGCCAGACTTAACCTCTTTTAATCTTCTTGCAAAGAAGAACACAGCCATATAACATGCACTATAAAAATTAAAAGAAATCTATATCCTAGCTTTTCAGTGTTAGGTTAAAATTAGTTTTTGGCTCAGATCAAACCACTGAGAGTGTTCAGCTGCTGTACAGAACATACACTCAGATGTGCGAAACTGGGAGCTTCAGATGGCATGTTAAAGACTCCTATAGCACACTCCCCAGCCTGTCAATCAAAGGCTGTCCATGCTGACTCTGCGCAGTGGTGCTGAGGGATGGAAGGGTTGGAGGTTGAACAGATACTGATGGAGAGTGTGACTGGGAAGGAGAGTGAGAGAATGATTAACTGAAAGTTAATTTAAAGAGAACTGTAGAGGTGGCAGATACAGCATGGTGCTGAAAATAAACAACTGACTGCTTGTAATTTGCTTGTAATTTCCTTCACAAGCAGTCAGGGGATTTCAATCTCTGGCTGGGGATATTTGCTTCAGTACCGATATAATATGCCAGGAACATTGGTTAAAAACATTTTTAAATCAATCAATTTTTTAATTCAATCTATAGGAATTTATATTGATGCAAATATTCTGGTTTATTATGTATTGTCTAATAATATAGTATATTACTTTCCCATTACCATTAATTTAATGTTACCGTTTTATGTGATAATATAATTTGATATCCTTGTTACTGCTCATATAACCATTTTCCCCAAAGACCAGTTATGTGCATTCTTACAAAGATGGTGCTTCTGATTGATGGCTTTAATAGTATTGGAAAGAGGATCTAATGAAAACCTCACATTTCTGTATGTAGTTATTGTCCTTTGAGGCTGCATTCCTTGTCAGACATGGTGGTTGTTTCATGAAATTAAGCAATTTTCAAGGCTTTGTATGTTGCACTTAGTCCAAGGTTGACTGATTTTGTGTTACAAAAAAAGAAAAACAAGGGTGTAATACTAATGACTATCACACGAATGTGTTTGTTCCAGCTGGACATCTGGTCATGGTTTGCTCTCTATTTGTACTGGCAACAGTGCAAAACACACTCAAAATCTACCATCTGTGTTGGTAATGAGCATGCTATTCAAAGACAATAATGTTGACCTACCTATTTTTTTTTATCCCCATTTTTCTAACCAATTTCAAATGTTCAACTATGTTCACCACAGCAAACTCCAGAAGACTGAAGTCACTGGCTGTCCTCCTATCCCATAGCCAAGCCAAGCCTCTTTCGACCAAGGAGCTCAGAGGATGTTGTCAAGCTACCAGCCCCTGGAGGAGAACCTTGCAAGTGTTGACTTTGAGCTTATAAGGCGCCTGCCAATTTCCCACAGGAGTGCCTGAGCTGATAGGAAGCCCCCTGTGAAATCCCCAGAAAAGACCACCAACTTTGCGTTGTCATTTTTTAAACACCTGGGTGTATATAGAAGTTTTTTTTGCGTGTAACTCTGATTTTATGCTTGCTTGGAATTATGGGAGTGTGATACATTCTGTTTCTTAATTAGAACCCAACATATTGTTCCCCAGCCCTTATGTAATTCTCTCCATCAATTCAAGGCATATATTTCACTTTGAGAGGCACTGACATTTGGGTAGTTTTCTTGGAAGTAGCCAGTTTTGAAGAGCATTGTGCATGTGCATCTGGCATAAAAAGCAAAGTATCCTGTTCTCACTTGGCATTAAGACATCCCTAAAGATGGTTAATAGCTAGGGCTTATTTTTTTCTTGGTAAAAAAATGGCTTATTTCACAACAATTTATAGTCTAAAAACAGGTATTTCAAGATATTTCACGATTAAACGTAATATTTATTAAAGCAGAAAAAATAGGGTTTTTTTTCCAAAATTGATCATTTTCTATAGTCATTATACACCAAATGTTCCTAAATATTAAAATACTTACCTGAAAAACAGTAAATGCTAAATTGAAGATTTTTTTTATGTCCACCTTTTAAAGACATTCTATTTTCACCATCAGTGAATTATCAAACAAAATAAACACATAAATAAAGACACATCAAATGTCCCCTTCTTGTACCAGACAGAGTGATCTTTAGCAAAAAATATTTCCAATCTTTAATGTAGCTGGTGTATTTGTCGTTGAAGACATTTTAAAGAAATTGTGCAACTCAATGCAGTGTGTAGAGTAATTTACCGGATTCATAAAACAGGATTCATAAATGCAGTGTAACAGGTTGTGCGTCAACAAGGCAAACGTTTGCTGTATTTATTTTTAAGTAATAAAACAATATGTATATTTACACTATTGTTTCAGAAATTGACATTTTTACTGGGAATTACATATTAAACGGCAATGAGTAAATTACATGGACATGGAAACAGTGATAACCATGAAAACAATAGAGCCTTATCAATAGCTAGTATGCAAATTAATAGTACTTGCTAGTATGCAACTTGCTTGCAAAGGCTGCCAAGAGAAACAACTCATTTATCAGCAGTATGTGTTGTGTGATTACATGACATTTTACAAGTTAAATCCCCAAGATACAAAAATGAACATATTGATTAGCATATTGAAAGGAGAGAAATTAAGTGTCCAAAGTCCAAAGCAGTAGAGGTGAGAGAAAGAGACAAAGGGAGTGACGGTGAGCTGGTTCAGACTCATCTGACTTTCTCTGGCAAACCTAACAGGAAAAGGAAGTGTAACATAACAATCACAGGCGTCAGTTTCTACCAGCATGACAAAAAAGACACTCATTAAAACCTCAGTCTCCTGTCACTATTTCCCTGTCACATTACTCTTCACCCGTGGTTGAGAGCCCTATTTACAAATCTATAGATTCTGAAAGACTTTTGAAGGTATTTTTTGATACAATTGTTTTCTTTATGCAACTGTTCCAGACTGCTGCTAAAGAAGCCAACAATAATCTTTAACATTTTCATAAATATCAAAAGCATTCCAAAAGAGTTATCACCGACAAAGTGGATCCAGATCACAGTCCTTTCTGTAACAATACTGCTTGTTTTATACCCCGACAACAGCTTTTAATTTCAGTCAGTGTTTTTGCAGGGAGTATGATCTGCATATATTTTGACACCCATGAGACAAATCTTTCTTATGTTTTTGGTTTTTATTCCACAGATGATTAATGCTCATGGTGTGCAAGAAAAATATAAAAACTATCTGTATTATGCTGGGAAATATTTTGTTGAGATATTTACAACACAGGATTGTGATGGGGTGCAGCCTATTTTGTGGTGGTTTTGTGTTTTTTGTATTGTTTAGAGTGAGTTTGGGGTGTGGTTCAGTGAGTTTGTGTGAGGAATGTGTGGAATGTGCCTGGGCTAATGAGGTGCGAATTGCCCAATTAGCCCAGGCACCTGTATAAAAGGGAGTGGTTGGGTATGTGAGTTGGTGAGTGTTTGTGACTGTGAGAAGACGTGTGTGAGAGAGTGAGTAGTTTTCTTGATATAGTTTGTTTAAAGCCTGTTTTTGTGTTTGTCTTTTTGGTTGGCCATCGTGCCTTTTGTTTTGTGTATTTTGTTTAATTAAAAGTCTTTTATTTTCCCTGCACATACTGACTCTGAGTCTCCTTACCCCGGTCAGCCTGTCACAAGGATACAAATAAGAAAAACTACAGGGTGTTCTGTAATCTTTTAGAGCTTAATAGAGCCAGGGTTGAAATTCTCAACAAAAAAGTGCAGGTTCTCATATGCACAGCCGGGTGTAAACATTTAAAAATGGAGACAACTTGAGTGCCAATGAATAAATACTTTTAAAATGTACACATACACAATACATTTATAAATACAAAATAAGCCTTAAAAATAGCTGCTCAATTACAACCAATTCACCATAAACAAGGAAGCTGAAAATATTGAAAGCTTTTGTATCCTCTGCATGTATCACTCAGTCATGTACTGTAATATAACACTTAAGTTAAACCGTAAATGACAAGCATTAAGAAATATTAGGGTTTTGTTTCAAGATATCCTAAAAAAGGGATGATGTTATAAAAAATAGTATATAAAAAAACAACTGTGATATGAAAAAAATTATACAAAAAGGTCTAAATCAAACAATGCACAATAGGGGCTAAAATATCCCTCAAATTTTCTATGCAACAGGCACTACAATGACTAATGATGTACTTGGCCATTTTAATCTCCATAATATTCTCTGAAATCATCCCCATACTTTACAGACCCTGGGTTCTTACCTACAATATGCCCTGGTCATGCTACAATAGCCTTGGATTTGAACATATATCCCTTTTTCTTTTATTTATTTTTTACTTATTACTTATCTTACAATAATATGTTCTGTGTGCTTCTCTGTTGTGTTTCTATGTAGATTAATTACCATGATCTATTCCAGAAAAAGATTTTTCAGGCAGAAAAAGTATAAAAGTAGACCTTTTTTTATCCCTGGTATTGTAGTTTCTGCACAAGAAACAAATTGGCAAAAGACACACTTTCATAAAGTAATATCATTATTGTGGTTTACTTCTGCCTTTTTTTTTCTTTAGATGTACACGCAAGTGGAAACTCACATTTAACTTAAATAAACATGTACCTTGCAAGCTGGGCCAGTGTTTGAAAAGTGTGAAACACAAATCTCAAGCTGCACTTGTTGATCCTGTTTTGCAAATTGCAAAAATGTGGTAAATTGGTGCAAGGCAAAACGCATTATGATAATTATTTCTAAATATTTATCAACTACGTAATTTTTGACGAACACTGACGTGGATTGTTGCCTTCAAATTCATGTGCAGCAATGATTGTTCGAATACTCAGTTTCTCTGCCGCACTAAAGAAAATAATTATTACTTCGTATTAATGTTAATTACTCCACATCACTGTTTCCACGTTGCACTGCTAAGGTCTTCTCTCGTTGATCAACGAATGAGCACTGACACAAAGTGAAATGGACGGAGATTTGTGACGCATGCCAAAATGAAATCTGATCAGAAAGCTTGGCCAATCAACATGCAGTGATTATACTGACATTAATGGTGGCCAATAGCAGCTAACGCAGGGGTGCACAACATACGGCCCGTGGGCCAGACACGGCCCGCTGACTGCTTTAATACAGCCCGTAAGGACTTTTATATTATAAATGAAAAACGGCCCGCTGACTACTTTAATAAGGCCCGTAAGGACTTTTATATTATAAATGAAAAACAGCTTGCGCCTTTAAGAAAATACACACTGTCAAAAAAAAAAAAATCAGAAGTTCTACGTCAGCCATTGGAAACAAGTAGCATTCGAAAGAGAGAACCCACACGTGACTCACACCCAGTCTACTAACAGTGAGTATGAGTGGTAGATGCCTCAAAATGCCCTGTATCATGTTAACCAGTATAATTACAGTACAACTTGACAGACAGAGGTGATTAAAGTTTAGAAGTGCTTGGAATATACACAAGCCCAGACCCATTTGGGTGGGATTCTGTCATGTTAATAGTAATACAGTACAGCAGACCTTGGAAAGCATGAAGACAGCGATTCACGTTTATGGTTGTTACTCTGCGATTATTTTCGAGGTAAAATATTTTTATACTTTCACAAAATTATGGTAGGCTGCCTCCGTAGCGTCTGAAAACATGTCTCTGTCAAAGCCATGCACAAGTAAAAAAAAAAAGAAAAATTGATCTTGAACACAGAAAATTTAACCCAGAGTGGACAGAAAATTATTTTTTGCTGAATCAAAACCCGATATCCATACGTGCCTCATTTGCCTGGAATGCGTCACAGTTGCCAAAGAATACAATATACAACGCCATTATGAGACAAAACATCCCAATTACAAAGAATTGCTGGGAGAAGCACAAACAAAAAAATTGGAGTCTCTCAAAATACAGCTACTGGGGCAGCAAGGTGTTTTTGAACGGAAAAAGAAGGAATCTGAAGCTGCTACAATAGCAAGTTTCAACGTCGCGCAGCGAATTACAAAATCATCATGTCCCTTTACTGATAGGGGAATTTGTAAAAGACTGCCTGATGCAAATATGTGATGCTGTTTGCAAAGAAAATAAAGATTCCTTTAAAAATGTTTGTCTTTCCAGAATGACTATGCAGAGACACATAGCAGACATGTCTGGAATAGCTATGATCAGCTAATAAGCAAATGCAAAAATATTGTGTATTTCTCTGCTGCTCTGGACGAAAGCAATTATGCCACTGATACAGCCCAACTTTTAATTTTCGTTCGTGGAGTGACAGAAACATTTGAAGTACACCAGGAGCTGGCATCTGTAGTTTATCTGCATGACAGAACCACTGGATCTGACATCTTTAATGCTTTTAAGAAAACTGTTGAAGATTTAAATTTGCAGTGGGATAAATTGGAGGGGGTGACAACCGACAGTGCTCCGGCTTTGTAAAGAAAGTTTACAAACGAGAGGAGGCCATTCAGCCCATCTTGCTCGTTTGGTTGTTAGTAGCTTATTGATCCCAGAATCTCATCAAGCAGCTTCTTGAAGGATCCCAGGGTGTCAGCCTCAACAACATTACTGGGGAGTTGGTTCCATACCCTCACAATTCTCTGTGTAAAAAAGTGCCTCCTATTTTCTGTTCTGAATGCCCCTTCATCTAATCTCCATTTGTGACCCCTGGTCCTTGTTTATAGGGTGTTTAAAAAAGCACATCGGGGATCGAGCTGCACTGCTGAAGCAGTATACACCAGGAGGCCTTGTGTGCAAAATACCTGAAGTTTAAAGAAAGTATGGACTTTGTTGTATCCACAGTTAACTAATATCAGCGCCACGTACGGTGACCTGATTTGTCACACTGAAGTGAGATGGATAAGCTGGGGCAACATCCTAAAGAGGTTATTTTCATGGTCAGAAGAAATAAAACATTTTCTGCAAGAGAAGGGAAGAGACACGTCTGTCATGGAAGAAAGCGACTGGATTGCTGATCTGGCTTTTTTGACTGATATCACAGGACATTTAAATGATTTAAACCTAAAGTTACAAGGAAGTCAGCATCTCATTTGTGATTTGTTTCGAGGCAGTGTGTGCGTTTGAAATGAAATTAAAGCTGTTCACAAACCAGCTAGAGAAAGGGCAGCTGACACACTTTGAAACATGTCAACAAGCCTTTCCACGTGAAGAGACATACAACTGGAAACGCCATGCAAGTGTCCTGAAAGAACTGCAAGGGGTGTTTGCCAGAAGAATTGAGCAATTCAGGAGCGAGCAAGCCTCTTTTAAACTCTTCGCGGATCCCTTCTCTGTTGATGCAGAAAGTGTACCTGACGATCTCCAGCTTGAAGTTATTGAACTGCAGTGTTCCACTGCACTGAAGAGCAAACACAGAGACCTGCCTCTCAAGAATTCTACCGATCACTGGACCACAATTAGTTTCCTAATCTTAGCAGAGAAGCTTTGAAATTGCTGTCTTTGTTTGGAAGCACTTATATCTGTGAACAGGTGTTTTCCCTTATGAAGCTAAACAAGTCACACCTCAGAACAAGGCTGACAGATGATAACTGCATGCAGTGCTTAGAGTAGCCTCCACTTCACTGGAGCCCAATATCCCTCAGCTGGTAACTGAGGAGAACTGCAACATCTCCCACTGATTAATTGGACTGCACCCTAGAGTGAATGTAAGTACTAAAAACTTAAGTTTGTTGTGAAAAATTGCCATAGCTTAAAACTGGTGTTAAATAATTATATCTTATATATATATACAGACGTGCTCAAATTTGTTGGTACCCCTCCACAAAAAACGAAGAATGCACAATTTTCTCTGAAATAACTTGAAACTGACAAAAGTAATTGGCATCCACCATTGTTTATTCCATATTTAATAGAAATCAGACTTTGCGTTTGATTTTTTATTCAACATAATATTGTAAATAAGAAAACAAATGAAAATGGCATGGACAAAAATGATGGGACCGCTAACCTAATATTTTGTTGCACAACCTTTAGAGGCAATCACTGCAATCAAACGTTTTCTGTAGCTCTCAATGAGACTTCTGCACCTGTTAACAGGTAGTTTGGCCCACTCTTCCTGAGCAAACTGCTCCAGCTGTCTCAGGTTGGATGGGTGCCTTCTCCAGACTGCAAGTTTCAGCTCTTTCCATAGATGTTCGATAGGATTCAGATCAGGACTCATAGAAGGCCACTTCAGAATAGTCCAATGTTTTGTTCTTATCCATTCTTGGGTGCTTTTAGCTGTGTGTTTTGGGTCATTATCCTGTTGGAGGACCCATGACCTGCGACTGAGACAGAGTTTTCTGACACTGGGCAGTACGTTTCGCTCCAGAATGCCTTGATAGTCTTGAGATTTCATTGTGCCCTGCACAGATTCAAGGCACCCTGTGCCAGGCGCAGCAAAGCAGCCCCAAAACATAACCGAGCCTCCTCCATGTTTCACTGTAGGTATGGTGTTCTTTTCTTTGAAAGCTTCATTTTTTCGTCTGTGAACATAGAGCTGATGTGACTTGCCAAAAAGCTCCAGTTTTGACTCATCTGTCCAAAGGACATTCTCCCAGAAGGATTGTGGCTTGTCAATATGCATTTTAGCAAATTCCAGTCTGGCTTTTTTATGTTTTTCTTTCAAAAGTGGAATCCTCCTGGGTCTTCTTCCATGGAGCCCACTTTCGCTCAAAAAGCGACGGATGGTGCGATCAGAAACTGACGTACCTTCACCTTGGAGTTCAGCTTGTATCTCTTTGGCAGTTATCCTTGGTTCTTTGTCTACCATTCGCACTATCCTTCTGTTCAATCTGGGGTCGATTTTCCTCTTGCGGCCGCGCCCAGGGAGGTTGGCTACAGTTCCATGGACCTTAAACTTCTTAATAATATTTGCAACTGTTGTCACAGGAACATCAAGCTGCTTGGAGATGGTCTTGTAGCCTTTACCTTTACCATGCTTGTCTATTATTTTCTTTCTGATCTCCTCAGACAACTCTCTCCTTTGCTTTCTCTGGTCCATGTTCAGCGTGGTGCACACAATGATACCAAACAGCACAGTGACTACTTTTCTCCATTTAAATAGGCTGAATGACTGATTACAAGATTGGAGACATGTGTGATACTAATTAAAGAAACTAATTAGTTTGAAATATCACTATAATCCAATTATTTATGATGTTTTCTAAGGGGTACCAACAAATGTGTCCAGGCCATTTTAGAATATCTTTGTAGAATAAGCAATAATTCATCTCTTTTCACAGCTTCTTTGCTTTATTCTATGACATACCAAAGGCATGCAAGTATACATGATAAAATAGCTTTTAATTTCATCACTTTTCAGGAGGAATGAAGCATTATTTCAGTGAGCTGTAAGGGTACCAACAAATTTGAGCATGTCTGTATATATATATATATATATATATATATATATATATATATATATATATATATATATATATATATATATATATATATATATATATATATATATATATATGGGGCAGCAGTGTGGAGTAGTGGTTAGGGCTCTGGACTCTTGACCGGAGGGTTGTGGGTTCAATCCCCAGTGGGGGACACTGCTGTTGTACCCTTGAGCAAGGTACTTTACCTAGATTGCTCCAGTAAAAACCCAACTGTATAAATGGGTAATTGTATGTAAAAATAATGTGATATCTGTATAATGTGAAATAATGTATAATGTGATATCTTGTAACAATTGTAAGTCGCCCTGGATAAGGGCGTCTGCTAAGAAATAAATAATAATAATAAATAATATATATATATATATGCAATGCATTTTACAACGTGCATTTTGGCCCTTGGCCACTTGTCTTTTTCGTGATGTGGCCCTCACATAAATAAGGTTGTGCACCCCTGAGCTAACAGAAACAGAAAACACAATGCAAGCAGTACAAACTATGCAGAATGAAAGCGCATTTCAGAAACGTTGCGCTAGTGGACTGTGTGAGTGGATGGAATGCATCTGTGTTGGATGAAAAGCAGATTAAATAACTCCCGGTACCGGCATCAAAATAAGTCCCGGCACAGACTGCCAGTGAGTACTGGCAGAATTTCATCCCTGAATAGAGCCATAGCATTTAAGATTATTATGGGTTATGGTATGTATTATTAATCCCCTCAAGTTTTTAGAGAGTCATCAAAAAGAAAGGCAAACTGTTCACAACAACAAGGCATCATAGAATTAATTTTAAATATCAGTAAACCTCATTATCTGAGTTTTTGCCAGGACAACTTTGCCTTGCCACTGTACACTTGCATTAAATCTGAGGTACAATGAAAGTATATGACTGAACACCAGTTCATTATCTGTCAACTGAGCTGTCAATAGAATACATCACAGTATTGACAATACATTCAATACAGACTGTATCTGTGTTTTCTACTTATATAAAGAAATACAGCACATAATCTGAGTGTAAATAGGGTAGCTGCATTTTCAGAAAAAAAATGCAAAAAAAGGTTGTAAGCCTTTTACCCAAAGCACACAATGAGTCTATAAATAGATTAATTCAAGTGCCCTCATTGTAAAACAGAATAAAAGTGCCCATTGTCATGGTAAAGTCATCTGGAGCCTCCGGATATAAGGCTGGTTCAGCAATGAAACCTAATGTAACAGGGTAGACAGAGGGGGCCAACAGCAATTTCATAGACTAGAAATGCACAATTTTTTTCAGGTGTTTGGCTGAATTTATATAAAGGCACCAAAAAGTTGAAGCTTTTCTTCAGACGGCCAGGTGGGCAAAAAAGTATGTATGAGTAGCTGATTGAACTTTGTCAAGTTGGGTTTTACAGGATCACAGTGATTCAACATCAGTAGTGTATTCCATACCCTCACTACTGTCTGTGTACTGTCTCCCAACCTGTGTTCCATGTATATCTCCACTTAATTTCCAAATGTGTCCTTTGGACCTAGTTTCTATGCTGGTTTCACTGGTAAAACACAAACGAAAAGCAAAACCAGCATTTATCTCATAAACACCAACAGGCGACGATGTTGTGCATAGGTGCTGATAGTACAGCACACACTGAGATTACCTTCTGTGTTTTTATTACTGTATTTTGATTGGAGCTGTTCATAGGATGCCTAATTGGGAAGATTATTCAATTAACTTTTCTTATGGTGTGACAAAGACAGAAAGAGTAAGCTGGAAATCTCCCTCCCGACCAGAAAGGGTACCGTGTAAGATGTACGGAATGCTTCCCCGTAGACTGGTCGAGTCAAATAGCTGGGCGGAAGTGCGTAGCAGCACGTACACTAAATGAATCCCTTGTGACTGGCTACGGGACAGGCAGCATTGGCAGAAAGGCTATCGCCGGGCTGATTGCAGGGAGGAGTTGGGTAGTACAAAGGGGACGCTGCTACGTGAGTACTTCCCCTTACGCTGAAAATGAATAATCCAGCCGGAGCCTGTATTTTTGTTGTTTTGTTTTGTGTCTGCAGACAAATAGCACAGAGGAGAACGGACCTGCAGCCACTGAGCCAACGCTAACCCCGACTCACCGTTTCACTGCACAGCACAGCAACCAGTACAGGCACTCGACTCACTTCCCCATCACAGTGCACAGTTTCGTGCACGGATGATTGTGGTTATTGGAATGTTTTGTTTTTGTTTGTGACTGCAACCTGCTGGATTTATTTCCCCTATACCATCTTTGGTATAGGGGTGATCGGATTATTATTTGTGTACTGGTTTATTAAATACAGATGTTTTGTTATTGAAATACTGTTTGGACTACGTCCCCTTTTTATAACGTCATCCATGACCCCTTGGTCAACGAGCGCATCCGCTCCTCCAATCCGCGGATGCCACACCGTTTCCCGTCCGGGTCATTGAGTTCATATACCGTAGCTTTGCCCCCTTTCTAGATGGCTGACTTCCACCTAACCCTGGGAATAAACTGTCGTGCCATTTAGTCCAGGGTATTCTGTTCCCTTTATGCAGCTGCCTCGCAGGGAGGGAGGGAGATCTAACACCAAGAATCATTTGATCTCTGTCACAGAGGAACAAGAGATGTAATTTAATGTTTGAACTGAGGAAAAAACAACTGTCTGTGTTACACCTATCAACTCTTGTTTTTGCATTTTGGAAAACTGAGGGTGCTCCAAACGTACCTGATACGTGACTGTTATCCTGCACTGTGATCTGTACTCACCCTGGACACTCTTGAGAAGGATGTGTTCAAACATACCTGATACATGACTGTTATCCTGCACTGTGACCTGTACTCACCCTGGACACTCTTGATAAGGATGTGTTCTGTCTCAAGATGTTCTTTCTTTGTACAATACATATAAATATAACACTGGCAGCACCCATCTCTCCTCCAGCAGGATACTTGCAGGGAACCATGTGGTTTTCATGGTTTCCAAAACATGCAGGATTAACCTCTGCCAAATGAGCTGTCCTAAGACCAATTTGAACTAACAGATAGACCAGAGACACTTCTAGCAAGGGTTTAAACCAACTATTTCTTTACCTTGGCAACAATGTTATTTTTGTTTTTCACATTTTAAATTAAACTTTTAACTCAGGTGGAGATCATTTATTATAACGCTATACATTCACCTTCTGTACTACAGTAGGGCCCCATATGAGCCTTGTCCAGTACCCCCAGCCACTGCCAAATTTAGCATAAATTTGCATTTATAATGGCCACATGAGAGTTCATGGAATCATTTAAATCATTAAATAGTTGATAGAAAATAGCAACACTTAGCGAATGGTGCAACAATTTCCAGTATTTCATCTATTACAAGAAAATTAAGATTTTTTTCAATCTTGACATGTGGCAGTCAGTGGCAGTATGTACTGTACATGTATTAAATTCTCAGAGGAAGAGAAACATAACCTAAAATCTGAGGCTGCGTCTGCCATTGCAAAGTGAAAGTTGACAATGAGATGCTATCCTTAGGAGCAAAAATAAAGCAAGTTTGCTTCTACATTGTTGTCCCTGAGGGTTCTTGAGTGACATTGACAACTGCAGAGAAGCTTCTATTTACAATTACTATCATAATATCAGTAACATGAAAAAATGGATACTATGACTTATATCCCCTGAATGTGAAAGTAAATATGGAAGTTGGACATACAGACAGACAAACAGGGGGCCTCAAGTTTAATAATCTTTACCCCCTGACTCTTATACTCTTAAAAACTTGACCCCCTTACAATACAATTGGATAAAGCGATGCTCTAAAGATATTTTAAATGAAGGCATGTGACATGCAGACCCTTGGATGGAAATATAAACAGCATCCATGTACGCCTGGATTATTATACAACCAATATCCTGTGCTAAATACGGTCCTGAACATGTTTTGTGACAATTTGACAAGCAGTCAAATTAAAGATTATGATACATCATATAACTCGCATTTGATAACTACATATAAATAAGACACATTTTAATTAATGTGTATTGTAAATAGTGTCACAGCATATCTATAGTAAAGTGGTCACCATTTGTTTATACAATGACTTGGCAAGCCATAGTATAAACAGATTACATTACCTACAGGGTAATCAGCAAATCCTTGAGAATTTGCTTAAAGTATATATGACAGTGCCATCCACTGTCCCTTCCCCAGCTGCTGCTACATGACACGTCAGGTTTCACTCAAGAAAATAAATATGTCCTACTTCAACAAACAGCTCAAAGAAATCATGAACGCTCGGAGCTAAACCTGTTATTTTGGTACAAAACATATCTCTCACTCACATGTATGCAGGGTTTTGTTATCTTCCTGTTCTACGCCTGTGTTTTTGTTTGAAAAGTTCATAGATCATTGGAGTTAAGCTTTGGCAACTGCTCCGTACCTCCAAGGGCTGTATCGACATTCCTTTCCAGCACAGTCTTCGGGCTCTGGAATGTTCTCCTTTTTTGTTTCTTTGTCTATCAAGCCTGGGGTCATTTTTGGTTCAAGGTTGCAATTCAGTCCTTCCATTAAAGGAACTTTTGTTTTAATAACAACTGGTATTTCATGCTAATGTGTGTTGTATCCATTGATTTTAAGCCCCATTCATTTATTTAATCTCTGTATTTGAGTTTGTATAGCTGGCACACAGTATGTTCACATATATCTATAACTTCAAATGCTCAATTATGAATTTGAGGCAAACATTTAAAGAAGGTTCTACTTGAACTTTCTTATACATGCATACACGAGCCAAAGCAACTGCAACAAACAGGGACCAGATTGTAGCAATTTATTTAGGTATTCAAGACTTCTATAGTTTTACAAGCACATACTTTCCTGTACAAATATACCAGAATATGCACATAAACCTAAAAACTACTGGCTGCAAATATTTTAATAAAAGAATGTGTTAAAATGGCTCTTAAATTTATATCACTCCCTTTTACTGTGTGGTCGAAGAGGAAATCCCCACAAGGTTTCCATATGGTGCACATAGAGGTCTATGACTAACAAACTATCTACGATTAACAAAGGAAGAACTACTGCATATGTTGTTATTTCTGTCATTACTAAACCCAAGATCATAGTTATATTGTGCACTTTCATTTGCTATATACTGTAGGTCTCAAATGAGAAGTTATGAAAGAGTAAGTAGCGGAGTTCCGAAAAATATAGCGTTATTCATCACCACGTGTTGCTACAATTGTTTAAATAACGTACCTGTAATTTTTCTTTTCATTGTTAACATCCTGACAATTTTTTACAGTTATAACTTTAAAGTCTGTTTCAAAGCTCATTTCCAAATGGCCACTCTAGTGCTCTGGGGTTTGAGATCTATCCTCTAAATCACTGCAGGAAGAGCGATAAAAAACAAACAAACAAACAAAAAAACATAGCATAGCACAGCAAGTGTTCTGACTTTTCTGCTCCGTACCACATCATAGATTGTTATTGCTGTGTTACCTGTTTGACAATGTGGTCAGTAATCCTTACACTATCAGTGCACTAGAGCAGCCATTTTGAAAAGGGTTTTGAAACAGACTTTAAAATTATAAGTGTAAAAAGTTGTCAGAATGTTAACAATTAAAATAAAAATGACAGGTACATTATTTAAACAATTGTAGCAACACATGGGACGTGTATATTTTTAGGAACCCTGCTACTTTCATATCCGGAATACCATGAAGGTTTCCTTGTACCACCTTAGACTAATGCCCTGTTTCATTGGATCTGATGCAGATAAATGAATGCATGCTTTTGGTTTGACTAGGATTGATGTTTAGAAGCCTACCAAACTTAGAAAAAAATTAAATTCAGGCAAATCTCTACAGCTAGGGTTTTGACAAATGTATGTTACCCCTGTTCTAGCCTCCTGGGTAATTAAAAAAAAATACATTTACAAAGCATTATTATATATTATTATTATTTATTTCTTAGCTGATGCTCTTATCCAGGTCGACTTACAATTGTTACAAGATAACACATTATTTTTACATACAATTACCCATTTATACAGTTGGGTTTTTACTAGAGCAATCTAGGTAAAGTACCTTGCTCAAGGGTACAGCAGCAGTGTCCCCACTGGGGATTGAACCCACAACCCTCCGGTCAAGAGTCCAGAGCCCTAACCACTACTCCACATTACAAACCCTTTTGCCTCTTCACCTCACAGACCTACTTTCCTCTTATGCACTACTAGTTCTCTGCAATCAGCTGAAGCTGACAGGCTTCAAGTTCCCAGGACGAGATTGTGCACTCAAAGTAACCCAGCCTTCTGTTGCTTTGTACATGGAACTCTATTTCTGGTCACATTGGAGACTTGGAGACTTTCTGGTCACATTGGTGACAGCTTAACGAAAAACTTGATTTCTTTGACTTAGCATTCTTTTAGTCATGGCCTTTTAATTGTTGCTTTCTTAATAAAAGTTTAGTGATATTGTGTAAACTTGCTTAAAAAATAAATAATAAATTGCTCCAGTACAAGACCCGGGGATTGCTTCTGTGGTTTTTTTTTAAATACTAGGACCAATACAATTACCAATATAAAAACCTTTTTTTAGACCTGTGTCACCCGAAGTTAATAATAAAGACAATCCTTGCCGGCCCATCACTTCTGCCAGCTCAATCCCTGCAACCTGTCTCTTTACTTTCTCTGACAGCATCAAGGGATCTCTTGTAGCAGCATGCTCCTCCTATACTCAGGTTGCCAACCGAACCACGCTCTGCATTTTGAACTGATTAAAATATCGTGTGCCACAGAAATTACATTTCTGTGAGAGATATTAACTCTCTTGATACCAACATCCCACATGCTGAAAAACTGTGCTCGGCAGTATTAACACATTAAATGAGAATTATTAGACCCACCCACACACCAAACTTGAACTTAACTGCATTAGATCCTCTTATCAAGGTTAACTTACTAACTGGTGAGTTTTGTGGCTGGTGTAAAGGGGCTGCCCACAGGGCCTAAGGTATAAGAGGCTCTTTTGTTAGATGAAGTGATGAGACATTGTTTTCTAGCTTCAGTCTCCTCAGGCTGCCCCTAAGCCTTTGCAATACATCTTTTCAGCTTTTTTCAAAGCTGTGGATTCATTACGAACTACTAACTTAATAATTACTTCCTCAGCTTTCACATAAAAGATGGCTGAATGAAAACAAGACACAAACTTACCTAGGTCTTTACGCCAAAATTTGCATACATTTCTGGAAATGAAAATCCAAACTTTTAAAGTTATCAGACTTGTAAAAATATAAAATGTTGACAAATTATTTCACAAATTAAGGCTAAAGTTAAGTTTTTTTAAATGGACTGTGACAAAGAGTGAATGAATCCTAGTCAACAATCTCCCTCCCGACCTGCGAGGGCGCTGTGTAGCAGGAACAGTGTGCCCCGGACTTGATGGTTTGGCAGTTCATTCCAGGGTCAGTCGGAAGCCGGCCATCCAGGAAGGGGGTGGAGCTACTATACCAGAAGTCATCGCCTTAATGCGGTAGGCGATGGGTCAGTCACGGATTGGAGGATATGTGACTGGCCGCACCACCAAAAGAGGGCGTGACCGAGGGTATTTAGGGGAAGTGGCCGAGCTATCTGTTCCTTTTGTTATGGTTGCGAGAGGAGAAGGAGAGTAGAAAGTACCGTGAGTGTTTAGTGTTTGTTTGTTTTGTCGATTCAAATTGTACTTGTTTGTTCTTGTTAGACGGCTAACACGATCCGGAGCTGTCGCTTAAGGCCAGCACCAAACCTGGACAACACTTCACCACAGTGCACAAATAAATTGTATTTCACCACTTGCACGTTAGCACTCACTGTGGACTTTGTTTATTATTTTGTGACTGTAACCTGTGGTTTAACAGTACAATACACATTGCATTGTATTGCCTGGGATTATTATTTGCGATCATAACGACCTGGATTATAAACGGGATCAAATAAAACATTGTTTGGACCGTGAATTTACGTGTTTGTCATTACTTGAGCACCGCATCACCTATACATCTACACACTGCAAGCCACTTTGCCACATGGACGTTTGCATCTTGTTTTTGTACTGGAAAGGTCTCCTTCTCCTTTTAAACACTCAGATCTGGACATGCTCACCATTTTCTACCTTGCATGTGAACAGTGTGTTCCGCTGTTCACTTTGACTTTCCCCTGGTTTTTTATTCTAGCAGTTCTCTCCTATCTTCTGTTTTCAGTTGCTCAACTCATTTCTCCTCAGACAACCGAAGAGCCCTCTAGCCCACCCTCGTTTTCTGTATTCACCTTGACTTGAGTCTGCTGATGCTTTGAGATGTTTAATACATATATTTAGGAAAAGTCAAAAAAGCACAGGCGCCTAGCTGCCAAATCAGTGGAGAAAAATGCATTTAAAAACCGTGATCGGTGAAAAAGACAGCTCCAGCAGTTCTAGTGTTAATCTAATTTGGGTCAGTGTTTCTGTCTGAATTAGTCACTTAAACATTCAGCAGCATTTGACGCTTTTAAGGGCAAAATGTGTTCACTTATATTGTAGTGTTCAGAAATGAGAACATTAGCACAGCATGAGATAAAATTTCTATGTGGTACAGTCAGTATTTTAGCTACATTCATTTAACTGGGATTTTAACAGATTCATTTAACATTTTATCATCACACATCATGGGCCCTAATTAAACTGGGCCTTTAGATTTCTCAGACTTTACTCTGAAGCACTTAAGTGCTTAAGGATTGTAGTGTATGCAGATCACGCTCCCTCCTGCAGCAATGCTGGTTTTCTGTACCCACAATACACCACTCGTTTCAATCACATTGTTGCTGGAGGGAGCAGGAACTGGATACACTGCAATGTTTAGAAGAAAAAAAATCCCTTTCTCCTGAGTAAAAGTTGAAAAAAAATAATGATTTCCTAGTTTTATTGACCTAATGATGTGTGAATAAAAAATCTAAACTAATGGGAATATGTTGCAAGAAACATGGGATAGCAAAGGTAAAATAATGTAACACTAACAAAAAATATTATGAATGATGTAATTAATCTTCATGATATTTTGCATGAGGTATCAGAACATTATCGTCGCATAATATTATTGTCAACATCAGGAGGCGCCAAAGACATTTACACCCTTTATCCAATATTAGCTCCATAATGTAGACGGGGAATGTGATATTCTCTGATGCTAACAGCTCTATTATAATTCAACACATTTGGGGAATCACACATCTTTCAATTTGGTATGATACACACAATAAAATGTACTATTGTGTATGCGGGCTTGTACAAGTTGTCTGTGATACAAGTGTGTGACAAAGAGTGAAGGAATTCAAGCTGTAAATCTCCCTCCCGAACAGAAAGGGCGCTGTGTAAGTTGGGTGGTATGCTTCCTCCTAGACGGACAGCCTTGACAGCAGGCGGAAACCGGAAGGTGACCATGTTAAGGGAAGCGCGTTGCTGCACGTACACGGAAGGACTCCCTTGCAATCAGCCAAAGGGCAGAGAGCGATTCGAGAAACCATGGCGACGGGTTGATTGCAGGGAGGAGTTTTATGGTACAAAGGGGAAGTAGCTACGTCAGTACCAGGCCCTTTTACGCCGAGACGCAATTCACAGCTGGAGCTTTTTCACAGCTGGAGCTTTTGGACACGACCACCACTTTCCTCGGGAACAAGGAGCACAGTTTTGTGCACGGAGGATTGTGGTTTAAGGAGTGTGATTTTCTGTTCGGGACTTCAACCCGCCATATTATTTCCCCTATACCATTGTTGGTATAGGGGCAATTGATTATTTATTGGAATTGTTTATTAAAATATGGATGTTTTTGGGAAATACTGTCTGGACCTTACCTTTGTACACTGCACCACTCACATCCTGTCACAAAGTGTTAAACAATATAATATTTATAAAATCTATTAATTATAAAATCTATTAACTACTAGTTCGAAGTATCATGTCCACCACAGTCCCTTGTAAAAGATCACTTCTATTTCGGTCTATTGAAAATGTACCCCAATAATCTTTACTTCAGGATTAGCTGAACTGACATAGCAAAACAGAAAATGTTTGGGACACAAAAGATAGAAAAAAGTCAGGGGCATTTTAAGTTACAAGATTCTTTAATACAATTATGTAAAGAACAATATTGGAACCAAAGATCAGAATTCAGTTATGGGATAACATCTCTGGAATCCTGATGCCATTTTGTCCAGCTGTTGCTCTTGTTCAGTGCTCAGTTATTGCATGGTTAGATGGTGCAGGAGGCATTTGGGTAACAAAACCAGCTCATGTCATATAGCAGGGGGTGTGAACAGGATGGCTTTGCAGGGGTGATGTCAGACCAGAAACACAGATTCAACACAAGGACTGGCGGGGCAAAACACAGACAGCTGCAGGCTTTTATATTCTGGCCGAGGGGTTAACTAGTTATTAATGATCTTATTACCCCTCGGCCATAGTCTGCACGAGTTTAGTAAGGATGCGTGACTGTCAGCTAGTTAAATAATCAGTAGTTGATCAGTCACGCATCCTCACAAGGTTTTGTGTTTTTGATTATAAAACAATAACAAATAATGGCGGCGGCTTTCGTCCTCGCTGCAAACAATAATAACACAAATAATAACAATACAGTGCCCATACATATAGGGGTGGGACACTCCGCCACAAGGGGTCTCCAACCCTGGTCCTGGAGCGCTACTGTGGCTGCTGGTTTTCATTTCAACCAATCTCTCAGTTCCATAATTATTGGCTTAATTAATCAAGATGAACAGGTGTTCCAGATCTTTAGCCACTGATGATGTAAAGACACCTATAAAACCTGCTGGATAGGGGCTCTCCAGGACCAGAGTTGGAGACCCCTGTCATATAGTATGCACCCCCCCACCCGTCGGTGGACATTATCCATATCACAAAATTTGACACAAGGGGAAGTGTCATTTGAGAGGTTGTGCAATGTCCAGGTAAAGCTGGGGAGAGAAGCTTGCATTGGCTAGTTCCAATGTCACTCACATTTCACAAGATTTACCTTTTACAAGCATCAAAATTGTAAGAAATTTACAAAAAGTACAAAAAGTAATGTTGATGTTTCAGAACGACAAATAAAGGTGAGTGTATAGTAGGAACCCTTAAATTACCATTATATTTAGGAAATTAGGGTTGTTTGTCTGCAGTTTATTTTTATCGACAGTCACAGGCATAGCAGCTGTAAAGAATTAAGCATACCATGTGACCGTCTCACAGGGATTTTAGAAATATCCTTTAAAACAAATGCTGTGCTGGAGTGTTCAACTCTTCATCTTTCATTCTTGAAACATGTAGAATTGTACAGGTTCTTGAAAATGTTGAAGGCCCTGGCATATCCATTATTTAGCACAAGTGGACTACAACAGGGTTTGAGCATACATAAGAAACAATAAATGGCATCAGATTGACAAAATATTTTTTAATTGAACTATGTTTAAAGCTTGTGAATGTACTTGAATTCTCATTTTTTCATCCAAGTAACATACTTCATTTAACATACAAATCTATTTCAGAAATTGCAATTTAGAATATCTCATACAGATCAGACTTAAAAAAGGGATTCATATTTACTTGTTTTTTACAATGGTGACTTTGATCATTAAAAAGAAGTCTGTGCTTTACCCTTCTTATCTTTGATTTACATTCCTTGTCTATGCTGCCTTCACCATGCTATCACTATGTTTTTTAATACACTTTATTATGCTGTTATTATGCTGTACACAGTATACATTTATAAGGGAAATAATAATAATAATAATAATAATAATAATAATAATAATAATAATAATAATAATAATAATAATAATAATTTCTTAGCAGATGCCCTTATCCAGGGTGACTTACAATTGTTACAAGATATCACATTATTTTTACATACAATTACCTATTTATACAGTTGGGTTTTTACTGGAGCAATCTAGGTAAAGTACTTTGCTCCAGGGTACAGCCGCAGTGTCCCCCACCTGAGATTGAACCCACGACCCTCCGGTCAAGAGTCCAGAGCTCTAACCACTACTCCACACTGCTGCAATAATAATAATAATAATAATAATAATAATAATAATAATAATAATAATAATAATAATAATAATAATAATAATAATAATAATAATAATAATAATCCCCGTAGCCTCAGAAGAGGTCTCAAACATGTACAGCTGGTACCAGACATCCTGCCTCTGGTATATGTAAGAAATACACCAGTAAAAAATATCACATAGAATAAATGAAAGGCATGTGACAGGGAGTGAGTCACCTTTTTAATCCCCTGTGTGAAGCCAATGCAGTTCCTAGGGGATTACACTGCTGCCTCCGGCTTCTATTCCAGCATGCTTTACTCATCCCATTGTGAGATTCATCAGAAGATTACATAAACATGCAAACTGTCTTTGGAGAGCTGAAGGCAAGCTTGGTCTCTATGCTGACTCAACCCCTTAAAGTTTGTTTAGTAATTTTACTGGCAGTTAAAAAAATAGCCTACAATACACAGGGTAATGGCTTGGCATCTCAGCCCATTGTATTTAATTGAATGGAAATGCAAGTGCTAGACAAACTGTTATCGTCAAGGTAGAAAAACAAATATCTTACCAGTCAACTAAAGAGCAAGCTCTGTAGTCAAGACATATATGATGATGTCAGAGAATCATTACATTCTCCACCCTACTTAAACACTGGTGCGTGTCCACTAACCTAGGCTCAGGGAGTTTCAGAAGGATCTGAGCAACTTCACAGACACAAAGAACACAGACGTCAAATTACCTTTTTCAACCAGAGAGGATGGCTTGGCATCCCAGCCAATTGAATTGAAAGGAAGCTCTGTAGTGAGGCTTAAGTGTTATACTGATGTCAGTGTTATTACCTCATCATCTGCTAGGAGGAGATCCATTACAATAAGTTCCCAGCACATTGTTCAAGTGGAAAATGGTTTTCTTATGTTGTTTCTGTGGTTTGGGCCACTGAAGTGTGTCTGTTGCTTTTCACAATATGTTGCACACATCTGCATGTTCTTCATAATGTGTGCATTTGTTGCTATAAATCCTTTACGTTTTCAGAAATCATGGTATTTGAAAAGCAGTACTAACATTTATTATGGATAGTCACTGCCATTCTTAACAAGCACTCAGATTTGATACAAATGAGCAGATCACTGGATGGCACTGACTTTTACTTCTAGAAAGACTAATGCAACTTTAGGTAAGAAAATCCAAGACTAGTGCTAACAGGAGTCTGTAAAACCAGATGTAAGAGTTTCTTAACGTCAATAGAAATAACTTGGCATAGATGCAGAAAGACAGGCCATGCTCTTTACCTGGTGCATAAAAAGGGCCTATCTTCACTACATTCTTTCGATTAGGGTTAGGGTTAGGGTTAGGGTTAGGGTTAGGTTTAGTGCTAGGGTTCGGGTTAGGTTTAGGTTTAGGGTTAGAGTTAGAGATAGGCTGATTTTAATATTTAACTCAGTATTCAAATTCTCTCATTGCTGAAAAGCCTGGCCTGTCTTTCTACACCTATATCAACAACGTGGTATAAAAAAGTGAAATAGCCTATTATTTACACTACCTTCATCAGCATCAAAACACTGAAAGGTTTCTCATAATTTAACCTCAGTTTTTATTTTTTTGAGTGTTTTGAAATGATTACTTTTTCTTCTTCTTAAACAGAGTTATTCCCCCAGACAGTTCTGCATTCCTTGAGTTTAGCCTCAGGCATATGAAAAAAACAAAACAACGCCCAGCTTACCAACCCACGCTGATGCTAGAAGGATGTAAAGCGCCTTGCCGCATGATGCGAATAAATCACATGCTAACATGGGAAGAAGTTATTCCCCTCAGCACAGCTGCACAAAGGAAGAAAACACACACCTTGCCCTTTAACTCCACAGCCTAAATCTCTTATTTCTGGAAGTAGGAAAACAACATCAGCATTATTCAGCTCGGAATAAACAACTCTGTTAGAGGTTGTAGCAGTTAAACTAAAATGTGTGTGTGTGTGTGTGTGTGTGTGTGTGTGTATATATATATATAATTATTTCTCACTCTCTCTCTCTCTCTCTCTCTCTCTCTCTCTCTCTCTCTCTATATATATATATATATATATATATATATACAGTACATACATAGATTTTAACCTTTTGTTTGTAAACTACCTTCATTTGTATCTGACACATGAGATGTTCTTAACCGCATTGATGATATGAAAGTGATCCCCTCCAATTTTCTAGTTACACTTGATGTCACCAGTTTGTATACAAACATTCCACAATACAGCAGGTATTGATGCGGTTCATTTTTATTTAAAATCTAGACCTGTTGAAGCCATTCCACCTCTGAATGCTCTGTCCTTCTCTCCCCGGTAACGATACCCTGTCTAGTGAATGCTCTGTCCTTCTCTCCTCGGTAACAATCCCGTCTAGTGAATGCTCTGTCCTTCTCTCCCTGGTAACGATCCCCTGTCTAGTGAATACTCTATCCTTCTTTGCTCAGGTGCAACGCTCACATTCCAGGCAACACTGCTCCACTGCATCAGTGCAGCAGTGTGGAGGGCAGCAGTGTGGAGTAGTGGTTAGAGCTCTGGACTCTTGACCGGAGGATCGTGGGTTCAATCTCTGGTGGGGGACACTGCTGCTGTACCCTTAAGCAAGGTACTTTATCTAGATTGCTCCAGTAAAAACCCAACTGTATAAATGGGTAATTGTATGTAAAAAAAATGTGTAAAAAAATAATGTAATTGTATGTAAAAATAATGTGATGTCTTGTAACAATTGTAAGTCGCCCTGGATAAGTGCGTCTGCTAAGAAATAAATAATAATAATAATAATAACACTGCTTCACTGCATTCTCCATACCCGGCCAAAAACATGTCTGGTGGATCAAACATGGCTATCTTCTCAAGATCGGTGGTGATCTGGTATGAGACACCAGGTGCCTCAGGTACATTACTTCTGTACGAAAGAAACAACATTTGTCCAACTTAGCCTTCAGACCTTGTTGCTATAAATGACTGAAGACCATAGCCAAGCATTGTAGGTTTTCTTCTACTGTGGATGAGAACACAATTACATTATCCAGATACAGTAATACTGACTGCAAGCACTGATCTCTGAAGAGGCGCTCCATCAGCCATTGGAACGTACCTGGAGTGCTGCACAGCCCAAAGGGCATGTGGTTGAAACACAGTGCAGAATGCTGCCTTGTGCCGATCCCCCTCTGCCACAGGAACCTGGTTGTATTCGCTGGCCAAGTCAAGAGTCAATAGCATCCAGAGACTCCAGAGACTTAGCCTCACCTTCTAAGTGATTATATACCAAGAGCGCTTGATGTAGGTGAGAGAAATGTCGGGCGCTAATAGAAGCTCAGGGGCATTTCCACTCATGTAGAAGGTATGTTACACATTCTGCATGGGAACTACCCGATATAGCACCAATTTATCATAATGAGTTCTCAGGAGATGCAATAAATAATAATAATAATAATAATAATAATAATAATAATAATAATAATAATAATAATTCTCTAAGCATTTCCAATTCCTGTTCCATTTTAATGTTTAACACACCAGTTTCTGCCAAGTAGTAATATACCTTTTATCCTACAGCGGTTGGTTCCCATGCCACACCAACACCCTGGGGGCTCAAAGACAAAATAAAAGAAATAAAACCAGTAAAAGTAGTCTTAAAACCAAATAGCCAGCTGCCTCCACCCAGCCAACCCACACTCTTTCATAACCTTCAAAACGGGGAAGCATGGTTCTGGTTCCTCATCACGGCTGAGCCTCGTACACTCCTGCTGTCCCAAAAAAGCACAGCCACTGTTTTCTTACCTGCCTATACCCTCAATCCTAACTCAATTTTTTTTATTAACAATGTACTGTCCACAACCTGCAGCAATCATAATTTGTCTCTGATAAACCCTGCCGACTGTAGTACTGGGACCTCTATGATAGAACTCAATTTTTCTCCTGTGCAAGTTTTTTCAATTGAATGAAAAGTCAGAGACAAAAACTGCAGTCATCACTGTGTTGGTCATTTTAGCTTATCTATGTGTTATTCCCTGTGTGTTATAATAAAATATCCTGTTCGGAGTGAGTACTAAATGACCTCTAAACTGTGTTATAATGAAGGCAATATAGCATGAACAGCCGCTAATGACATGAATATATGAGGCTGTGTGGTCCAGTGGTTAAAGAAAAGGGCTTGTAACCAGGAGGTCCCCGGTTCAAATCCCACCTCAGCCACTGACTCATTGTGTGACCCTGAGCAAGTCACTTAACCTCCTTGTGCTCCGTCTTTCGGGTGAGACGTAATTGTAAGTGACTCTGCAGCTGATGCATAGTTCACACACCCTAGTCTCTGTAAGTCGCCTTGGAAAAAGGCGTTTGCTAAATAAACAATAATAATAAATAATAATAATAATGCACAATTGAATGTTCTGGAAAAAGAGGTGGCTTTACAATTCCAGTAACACTGACTGAGTCATGCTTATGCACTGGTACTTTCCTCTTTCTATATAAATAAAAATACAAACTTTTAGAGTAAGACATCGAAACATTTTGCCACTTTTATGGAATATATAGTAATTAAACTCAGCAGAGATCAGTGAGACACACAGGGTGCAGTAGTCTGGTTTATATGTTCATATGGCTAAACAGCATCCCATCCCAAACAGCATAATGAAAGGCTGATTTGAAACAATAATTACTTTATATTGCTGTTTAATTAAGCCTGCTGCTTATTTCCTTTGAATCCATATTATATATAAGTATTTTACTTCAAGTCCATATTGTTAAAGGTAGACTTGACTACACAACTACAGCTACAGTACATCACCTGCACATATTTGTTTCAGCTTTTTTCTTTATAACTAACTTTGAGAACTGTTCCATTGAATTTTAAATAGTGCTGTACTGTACAAAACCTTGTAGAAAGTTCACATGGTGCATTTAGTTATGAACAGACTTAATTTGTCTGTGGTGTCAGAGGAGGTCAGTAGCTGTCCAAAGATTTTGTCCTAATTACTGAACTGTAACAATTTACTTAGACAAGTTCTCTTCTACAGAATTGTATAGCCAGATGTGAGAGCATATTTTGTCATGCATATTGCACATGTTATATAACAATAATAACATTAGCAGGTTCAATGAACTAATTCAGGGCATAGCTGGAATACGTCAGAGTTGTACACTATTGATTAGGGGTGCACCGATACTTGTTTTATTTATGACAAAAATGAAAGGTATTGTTTACTTGTTGCATTTACTTCAGAAAATGAATACAAAGAATAATGTAGTATTTGTGTGCTTGACAGCAATTTATACATTTGTTTTACAACATAGTTAGTTACTTAGTTACTTTGCATTTGTACTAGTAAAATCACTAGTAAAAAATTAGCCTACTTAATGTCAACTACAACAATGTCTGTTAAATTCTTATTTTAAGCATACACTGCTTAAAAATGCAGCCCAACTTAAATTGTTCACTTAATCAAAAACAAAAAGATGTCATGAAATTTGTTACTAAATAAGACGACACAGTAAACAAAATGCCGCCAAATACACCCAGAACCAATGCAGATTAAGCAAGATGAACAAAAATTACAAAAGGTAATTCCCACTTAACATTTAGAGAGCCCACAACTCCTTGGAAGTTAGAGATATTTTTGTAGTTGCTGCTGTAGTCTTGGTTTTAAAAAAAGTGCTTTTCAGCGGAACTGTTTACATTCAAAGATTTGATCAAGTGAGCTACGGAGGAGGGCCTGAGGTGATGCTAAACTGCCAAAGAGAGAGAGACGGAGCAGAGACATTGCAGAGGCAGATCTGTAACTAACCACGCATCGATGCTGCATTTGAACAATAATTTGCCAGGTTAATACTATGTTCTTATGAATAATAAGTACCCCTATATGTATTCTAGTTTTGTCAGCCTGAAACCAACAAATAATAATAATAATAATAATAATAATAATAATAATAATAATAATAATAATAATAATAATAATAATAATAATAACTATCAATGTTATTTAGGATTCAGCCTATTTTATTATTTTTTAAAGCATCAGAATAATATTTTACTCGCAGTTCATCAACAGTGTGCAGGTGCAGGAATGCAGCGGTGATCAATAAACAGACAGACAACGATAATCCAGGTGCAATGATATTTTATTTGTATTCCAATGGTCTGATGGCACAAAGACAGTAAATAATAACAATGAGAACAGGCAATACAGTGGCGTGTATTGCTCTGTTTTAATCCATGGGTTGGTCCTGAAATAATAGTCCCGACCTTAAATACCCACACGTAACACAAAACACAAACACAAGTCCACAGTGAGTGATATAGTGCTCGTGGTGTAAATACGGTTTATTCGTGAACAATTGGTGTAGTGATGTCCAGGTAAGTGCTGGCCTTTGGCGACAGCTCCGGATCGTGTTCAGCCGTCTAATAACAACAAACAAAGTGGTTCCTTAGACACGACAAAAACAAACAAAACACTCACGATTACAATACACAGTGTCCTTCCAGTTCAGCTTTTAACCATACAAAGGAATAGATCACTTCACTACGTCCCCTTTAGTACCCTTAATCATGGCCCCTTGGTTAACTAGTGCAACCACTCCACCAATCGGCGGCTGCCACATTGTTTCCCTTCCGGCCCCCTTTGTGGATGGCCAATTTCCGTCTAACCCTGGGAATGATGTGTCTGGCCATCCAGTCAAAGGCACTCTGTTCTCTTTACACAGCGCCGGTTGGGAGGGAGATTTATCACCAAGAATCATTCTGTCTCTGTTACAATATTTTAAAAAAAATCCAAACAGCACTCTTTTGAGACGTATTTACTGCATTTTGGTCGTACGTTACACAGCACTGGGAAAATGAGTGTCCGTGTTTTGTGTCATTACCGTGCCTGACCAAACATTAAATTATGTGCTGGAAGAAATTCAAGCATGAATATCGGTGTATATTATCGGCTAAAACAACAAAAACTGCCGATAGCTGATTGTGTTTATTTACCTTATATCGGTGCCATGCCGATAGGCTAGCGATTATCGGTGTACCCCTACTATTGATTGATAATATCAAAATCAAACCACAAAGATCTACTAAGAAATGTATGTGACATTTTAACACATTTCCTCTATTTGATCTCTTTTTTTTTTAAAATAAGCCTTGTGTTATGAATGTCATTCCCCTTTTCATCTGTGAAATGGAGCAAGTAACATTCTTTTATTTGCTAATGCGAGAGGTGAATGTGTTTAGGTAATTACCTTATTCAGTTTTTCAATACGTAGTGGGAAGTGCTAATTGTTTTATCCATCTTGGTGTGGCAGCTGTCAAGCAAACAGCTGTTGGTACAAATAGCTGAAACACTTTAAAAGCTACAATGCCTTTGGTTTCTTAGATAACAGACTGCATTTTTATATGTTAATCCGGTAGTATAATTCTTGCCTGTCATGCTAGTGAAGGTTTGACAGACATCATTGTTTCCTTGATGCCTTTTGAAATTCTTTAAATCACATGCAACCAGCAATATGTTTCAGTACAGTACAATTTCCAAATAAATGGGTACATCAGAACAGATTTTTCCAGGAACATGAACTTTGAGTTGCTTTTCCTCTGGCTGAATACAGGAAGCAGGTTTTAGCATGACAATGCTTAGTCTGTAGGCTGCATGGTGATAGACATGTTAAACAAAACAGTGTTTCAAAGACGAATACATTATACAGGAAGACAACTCCAGGTGATTGGCACCCGTGATATTTGTTTCCATTCAGTAACTTTCACTGCATTTCAATACAAAGATTAATTTACAGTTGAAGCTTCCCTGAAGCTGGAGTTATATTGTTAAGAAAAGCCAAAACACAAACTAATTAAAGTCTATGTGACATTTCTCTCTCAGCAGCAGGAGTTCTGGAGGACAACTGTTTGGACCTGAAGTCGAAATACACAATTGACTAAAATCAAATCAGAGGTGGGAACTGGGTCTACAAAATAACATAGCAGGCTGAGCCTGCTAGGACTGGGAAGCCTAGTTAACTGCACACGATAGTCAAAGTTGTATTCAATTGTTTGTCATGTTATTTTTCTATTGAGTTTGTAACTGTAAACTTTGTAACAGGTCTAATTGTACTGCTTTTATTTTTAAACATTGCATCTGAAGGTTAAAGTGTGATTGCATTGCCTTCCAGGAAGTTTGTTAATTTATTGCATCACTCTTAAGGCCATTTCACCTCATCAATGTCAATCATTAGGGGCAGCAGCAAGTTGTTGATGGGAAAGACCCTGAAGGGGTGGGTAAAATTTCACCCTCCAGGGGTAATGACCAAGAAAGCATAAACCTTAAGTATAGGATGGTTACAAATCCATGATTTTGTCTCTAGAGCTTTTATTTTTTAATTTGAAAAAAAATGGTTTTATAGTTAATGTAATTGTTTAAATCTCAATGTTTTGTTGAATACACTCAATTGTGTATTATTAAAAATTAACTTTATTGTGCTGCTATATCAAGATACAGTAAATTACATAGCCACAATGTCATTGTGAGATTTAAATAGCTGCACTCAATGAGACCAAGGCAGGGAACACTATCCCATATAGGCAAAAAAAAAAATCTAATTGACAGGAATTCCTCTGTCATTGCATGGGTCATTAGTAGCGTTCCCATGACAGAATTAAAAGATGACAAGAAACAACACAATATGATCAACAGTCTTTTGTTCACGGGGACACAGAAAGACACATCCCCAAGCTCTAATGCATGAACATTCGCAGCTAACTGAGTGCACTGGAATTGGCACACACAATGTAAGCTTAGTTAGCATTCCATAATTCATAATTATTTTCATTATTTACTTACTTTTGCCTACTAATTGGTTCTTCAGAGTCAAGAACAAAAGATAAATCTGCATCTTACAAATATTGCAATGCTTAATTTTTCAGCAGTCCTTCATTCCAGTCACTTTTGCCGAATGTGATTTGTTCCAGTAAACGTCATGCTCCAAATCCACAAAGGCAGGAACATAAATGTAGTCATATTGTTACTTCTCCTTGAATGCACCAATTAAGCACTTATTTAGTCCAATTAAGTAATTTAGGGTACACTTGGAACAGAAACCAGGATGGACAGCAGCCCACCAGACCAGGATTGGAGATCCCTGCTCTAATGCCCAATACTCAAGACATCATCATGTATGAATCCAACCCCCTTTTCAAAGACAAATTAGGTTCCCAAAGCACTGAGGATCCTGTAACATAGACTGGCAATTGTTACCAGATTCGTACTCAATCATACTTTGTCAGCTCACATACTGAAAATCTATTATAGAATTCTACTTTTGCTTTACCAATGCAATTAGTGTCTCTTTTCACGTACGTCATTACTCATCAGCTTCAGTTTAAGGGGTGTTTTCTATCTTTCTTAAACAAAGTAAATCTGATAAATTAATGGAAGGAGTAACTGTTCACATTGCTTGCATTAATCTTGTTTTCTGTCCCCATGCTTCCATGCAGAGATATCTGGCCTTCAGACCCTGATCTGCACCTCTGGACCCGTTGTTTCTAATTGCGTACAACCTGCCAGTCTCCAGATCCTGGTTTTCTGCAAGACTCCAAGATCTTCTCCAAAAGGCAGCCTTTCTTCATCAAACTATTCGTGCCATTTCTTCAGGAGTGGAGCTGCAACCACAGTATTTTTACTCTATGGCTAGCCAATAAACACCTGAAAACACCGGAAAAACTGTGGAAATGGTTAACAATGAACATTGACTTTACCCTTTTCCCATTAAAAAATAAAACCTACTAAAAAAATAATAATAAATACATTTCCCAGCACTGCTGGGCAATGTCCCGCCTTCCTGACTGCATCTATCAGTGATTCGTTCTCAATACTTTAAACCCACCCCAACTACTGAATAACAGCACATTCCTCCGTTAATTTTTTTTATTTTTTTTTGTTTATAAATTTAGTCGTTGCTAATTATTTTTATTATTTTCTACCCAATTTGGAAATGGTCTATTATTTTTAGGCTCACCTCACTGCTACCACCCCTGTGCTGACTTGGGAGGGCGAAGACGAACACAGGCTGTCATCCGAAGCGTGTGCCGTCAGCCGTCACCATGCAGCCACCCAAGAGATACAGCGTCGGAGGACAACGCAGCTCTCGGGCAGTTTACAGGCAAGCCCGCAGGCGCCCGGCCAGACTACAGGGGTCGCTAATGTGCGGTGAGCCGAGGACACTCTGGCCGACCTAACCCTCCCTCCCACCGGGTGACGCTCGGCCAATTGAGCGCCGCCCCCTGGGAGATCCCGTCCTCGGTCGGCAAAGGAATAGCCTAGACTCGAATTCGCAACGTCCAGACTATAGGATGCATCTTGCACTCTACGCAAGTGCTTTTACTGGATGCGCCACTCGGGAGCCCCATTATGTAGCGATTTGTTGAAAGACACACAAAACTCCAACTAAAATGGCATTCTCACATACCTATCTTTCTTAACTATGCGCTCCTGTCAGGGGGTCGTCCTTTCTCTTTCCCACTCTGGAGAGATAGGGTAGTACATACTCTTACTGATATTTCTGATACTGATTGTCTTCGCAAATTCCAGGATATACAATACAACAACCTACCGGCTGTTCCTTTTTCGTTTATCTTCGACTTCGCTCAACAATGCGTGCCTATGGGGTTCCCTGGGGGACTACATTACCAGTACATCCACTCCATGATATGTTGAACACAGGGGGTAAAACAAAAGGGCTGGTTTCTTCATTATATCTTTTAAAAGCCTCATACAAACCCTTAGCAACTAGTACGATTTGGAATAGCGACCTAGCTTCCTTAGATATTGAGGTTAATTGGGATACTATCTGGAATAATTTGGGGATGTAATTTGTTCTTTTTTTTGTACTGTTATTGTTCTATGAGTTCCTCAATAAAAAAAAACATTTGGTCACAAAAAAAAAATAATATAGCTGTAATTGGAAATATCAGTCTGTGACAGAGACAGAATGATTCTTGGTGATAAATCTCTCTCCCGAACTGTGAGGGTGCTGTGTAAAGGGAGCAGAGTACCCTGGACTAGATGGCCAGACAAATCATTCCCAGGGTTAGATGGAAGTCAGCCATCTAGAAAGGGGTCCGGAAGGGAAACAATGTGGCAGCCGCCGATTGGTGGAGTGGTTGCACTAGTTAACCAAGGGGCCATGATTAATGCTACTAAAGGGGACGTAGTGAAGTGATCTATTCCTTTGTATGGTTAAAAGCTGAACTGGAAGGACAACGTGTATTGTAATCGTGAGTGTTTTGTTTGTTTTGTCGTGTCTAAGGAACCACTTTGTTTGTTGTTATTAGACAGCTGAACACGATCCGGAGCTGTTGAACTAATTAGTTACGTAGAAAACTGTTAGAAAAACTGTTAGAAAACTAGCACTTTATGCTAGCCATTTCAATTGTATTTCGTTTTTAAATATTTACTTTGGTACTGTACTTAGGCATGTTATAATTGGTGGCAATGGCAACGTATTTATATAAGTAACTAAATGGAGATGACATGTGCCTATTCAAATCAAAGTAACCACAAGCTGCTAGCATCCATTGCCTGGGAGCTGTAAAGGAGCTGTTAAATCTACATACAACAGGGTTGGAAAATGCAGCTTGAATTACCCCAGTCAAAATATATCTGCTGATGAGGGTGACATCCTGCTTAGGGCTACAGAGATCTAACCACTCTCTGAAAATATATTTAAAAGTTGTTTGTTTAATAGCTTTAGAGAATAGACTCACAAAATGTATGCAGCAATCACTTACAGAAATGGCAAAATTAGACCTGTCTGGTTTGTAACCTGACTACATGACACTTTTTGAGAATATCTTGAGTATCTTTACTAAACTGCTTTGTGGTACCAGCTTTTCTTGCTCTTTGGGATTTTAGGCAGTTTCCATGGACACAGTCATTTTTTCCTATCTTGGCTGTGCAGTATCATAGTACAATTTTAGACATAAGTGGTATTAGGATTCCTTTTTAGAATGATACCTCATGGTATAATTTTTCACAATTTTACTTAACTCTTCAAGGGCAGCTATTGTGTATATGTATGGGGAAATTCTACCCAAAAAGCTTGGTCCTTATAGTTTAAATACAAAGCTTTAAATACTATAGTTACTAAATTACTAAATTACATTTTTTAGAAACCTAAGAAGGAAGCCCATACAGCTGATTATGACAAAACAAGGGTTTGTTTTAATATCTAGTACTGTAGTTCATTCATTTCCTGTTATCATTAGGCAAACCATATTTGACAGCCGAGACAGTCAATACAAATTTAGAAAGGTCAGTGTCATTTGCTAGTGGCCAAAATGAATATGTCATTGCCTGGATTGTGTGGGGCATCATTCGATTTTATACTCTTCATAATTCAAATGGATTGCTATTACACCCCCCGTTTTATTGGAACTGATTCCTATAATTACTGAGAGACATGGAAAAGGGCTGACATCCAATTAAATGAAAGTTCAATTTGTTTTGAGATAACTAACTTAAAGAGAACTAGAATTCCGATATCTGAACCATGACCTTATATGAAAAACCAATGCAGGCACTTAACAAGGGTCACGAAGCGCATAGTGAAAGACTATAGTCAAATGCAATCTAAAACCTACATAGGCTAGGACTGAATATAAATAAAATAAAAAAGTTTAGTGAAGAGTGATGCGTAATCAAGAGAGTTATCGTGTTCACCATGTAGAGTGTGACAGACATGAGGGTCAGTTCAATAGTTAAATAAATTTGACAGTATAATTAAGGCTTCTGATTTTCGGTTTTAACCGATAAAAACCAATAAAACACCCTCTATACAAAAAATGGTGGAAATGGTTACTCAATGCAACTGGGCAACTGGGCAATGTCCCGCCTTCCTGACTTGTATCTATCATTGATTCGTTCTGAGTACTGAATACTTTCAATCCACCCCAACTACTGAGTGGCAGCAAATTCCTACATTTCTATTGGAGACAGCTTGCGAGATTTAAAACAAGATTGCAATTAGGAATGGAGGCTTGTTTGCAGGATTTAAAGCTGTATAACAGTTAAGATACAGATGATTTAAAGCAGAATTGCAAATTGTGGCCAAATGTAAAAAAATGCCTACACACAAAAACCCCAGAAGAATGTGCCCGTACTGTTGAGTTACGACTATACATATTTTGACAGAATAAATAAAAGTCCAAACATTATGGAAAGTAACCGAAAACAATAATTTCACACAGTATATAAAGCGCGAAAGCCCCAAAAATGTTTTACATAAAACTTGAAAATAGCTAAAAATAAGCACCGAAAAATGAAATTAACAAAAACAGAAAAACAGAAGCCCTAAGAATAAGTATGCAATAAGGCCCGGCTGGGTACCCGTATACGTCGAATATATGGACGCCTCGGGGCATTCAATCCCTGTCTGTATATTCAATGTGGATTTGAAGAAAAAAAGCATAAGTCATGTTTAAGGCAAAAAATTATTAGTGTTTTTTTATTAAATATCCTTACGGTAATGGAAGTGCTAAATGAGTAAATTAATTCAATTAAAACATGTAAAAGAAATTCAATCTTTTTTTGATAGTGTGCACATTGCCATTGAAAAAATACACCAGGAGGCGGAGTTGAGACGGCACTGAGTTATTTTTTTTCTTCCTGTCAGTGCAGACACACTGAGCAGTACAGACATGAGGAATAAAAATAAATTCAACAGCGTCTCGGATTTCAGTAATTTGTTCAAGATCTGTGTCAGAGAGGGGTGGATAATGTGCACAAGTGTCTTTTTGAGTTTTTCTTTAGCGTTTACAAACCGCTAAAAATACAGCAATTTTTTATTTATTTGTTGGTATTTTTTCTGTTTTGGTATCTTCCAGTTCATTTAATTGTTCTTCATCCAAATCGGCATGTCTACTTAGTACTTTGGGATATTTTGCTGGTAATTGGTCACTCAGTTTCATAGTTACAGCTGTACAACTGTAAGTGAGTGTAAACAAGATGGCTACCGATACTTAGTTTAAATTCTGTGAAGCAGCGCAGTGATTTAGAATATGTGACAAGGCTCCAACTGTCCATATCCTTCCAATACATGACAGCTGGAACCTTGCTTGACCAATCACATTGCTTGTTTGATGTTCCATTCCGAGCCCTGGATTATAATGTAAATGATAGTAATATTAAACGTAAGTCAAACATAAGTCATACTAGATATCTTACTGTACTTTCTATACATGTAACATTTTCAATTTAGATGCATTTATATTGTTATTTATTTTTATCAATGAAATGTATTATACTGTACAGTTAATATTATTATTACACCAAACTGAGAAAATTCACCATAAGAAAGCATGGCATAATCCTGGGTATCTCAGTAATAAAAAAAGGGCATTAACAGTAATTTGTCTGTGGAACATTACATGGGGGTCTGTAATAATAATAATAATAATAATAATAATACACATTTATTTAAAAAAACAAAGTGAAACGCTGTTCTATTTCTTGTTACCACAACATGAATGCAGGCTTATTTTCTGAGTTGGTTCACATAATGTTTGCCAACCAGTTAAAAACTTTAACAGTCGCCGTGCCCATAATAAAATACATTTAACATGTTGGAAATATTATTGTTTCCGAATTGTAATTTAGGTCTGTTTCAGCCTGTACTGTATGTGGTAGTGGGTACCAAAGGATTTAATGGTTATTGAAGATTATTATGAAACCAACATTTTGCCTTCCAAGGGAGACAATACTTAAAGTAATTGTAGGAAACAAAATAGTTCCAAAAATGTGCCTTGCCACACACATCCATTCATTATATAGGTCTCAAATTTGGTTTTGAAAGGAGCATGTGTTTCAGCAAACATGTTTCTTAATTTTAAAACATGATAACTGGTACTACCCTAGGTTAAATAAATCCTTACACTTCCTGAGTCATTTCACCTGGAGGGTAAAATTGTCCCCAGTCCTTCACTGGCTTCTTTCCTGTCAATCAGCTGCTTCCCCTATTGACTCATATCCTTTTAGCTAGTAAAATGCTTTGACCCAGAAGACACTGCTGGGGTGGAATCACCAGTAAGTACAGCAGTAACAGATTTCTTTGAAGGCAGGGAAAGCAAACTGGGACCATTCTTTAACCTAGTGTAGTAAAACATGTCTGTGTTAAAACAAAGACAAATTTGCTATAACGTTTTTGTTTTTTTTTTCAAAACTACACATTTGACCTAAGTAGGTAATGGAAGTACTAAATGGCTATGATTTATGAAATTATTTTGCCAGTTACAATCACTTTAACTTCAGAGTTGTTCTTTATAGTTTTTGTGCTGCACTTAGAGCCATCTGCTAATTAAGTACAGAATAAGAGCGTCATTAAACTGCAAAGCATCTGCACTTTGAACCCTTAATTCTATTAGTACATTTCTGACAACTGAAAAAGTATAGTAGGCCAAATTTGCCTTGACAACACTATACTCGGGTAACTAAGGCAGTGCTGTTTTTTATTGACTTGTGAGAGGTTCAATTGTATATTTGGTTAGCATTTTTAATGCTACAAAAAAGGATTGTGTTATGCTAACTACTGTCAGTCAATTGCCCATTTATTAGTGAGCCTCATTGAAATAGCCGTACTTGTTATCTAGTTTGTTGTGGTTTACTTGTGTCTGTGTGAGTGTTAATGTGTGGGTGGTTCTTTTAGTAACGCTTGTTAAAAGAAAGGATCCCTGTGCACCAAAAATAAATGTACTGATTGTCAATCACCTGCTTTAAAAAATGTACTTTCACAACAAAATGAAAAAAAAAATCTTCTCAAGACATCTGCTCAATTCTATAGTATCTGGGCACAACATTTCTAGAATCAGGTTGACGATCAGTCACTGTCCCATTGGGCCTAAAGAGACCTGAGCATGGAATCAATATGAAGTTCTGCATCTCAGCTGAATCCTTTTTCTTTTGCAGGGTGTGGTCTCCTTCAAGTTTCCAGTCAATGTTCTATGGAGGTTTGTGTGCTTCATGCAGTGTGTTCATTTTAAACACATTTTTCCAACTGGGTGGGATTGGGTGGGTTTTGGCAGCTACAAAGAGGTCAAAAGACCTCCTCCAACAAATGAATCTGGGTGGAATTCAAGCCCTCAGTCTTCTGGCTCCAAATACTTAGCTCTTCATGAAGCCATTAAGCCTACTAAAAAGGAACTGCAATAGAGCAAGAATGTAACTTCAGTTCTCTATGGGCTGTATAGGGAACATGGTTGTCTACCAGATGTCATGTTTAATGTAAAGGAGAACAAAGGTTTTAAGTGTAGTAAACCAAATAGACACAAAAACACAATCCTTTTGGGGAAAATGAAGACACAATCATGTTACATTTTACCCAAGAGGTTAGTATCCTGGATTTAGCAGGATGTCTAATTTGCGTCTTTACACAATTCCAATTATAAAACACATTTTTAGAAGCTTAGTCTGAAATTCGGGGGAGGGATTATTGAATAATTGCTCTCTCATTAGATCACTTCCTTGTATGCTATTTGAATCTCAGGTAAACTCACCTTGGCGTTGCCATCGCAATCCCAGTTGTAATCCTACAACTGCGTCACCAGGCTTTTGCTTACATTGTTACATCTGTGCTTTGGTTATGAGAAACTTTTGTAATAGCGGTTCGCCCTTGTTTGTTTATGTGCGTTTTGTTTGGGGGGGCCCGCCATGCCTCGCTCAGCTTCATGGTTCCTACATTTGCTCTGTGTTTTGTTGTGCTTTTACTTGTTTGTAGAGTCCTGAATCTGTCGCCTTGGCCCCGCTGACCCATCCAGGCTCCAGAAATAGTAGCAACACATTCATTCTTACTAAAATATTTCATTAATGCTGTGCCCCTTGCTGTTCTGTCTACATTAATTATGGCAGCATGGATTCACAACACCTTCTCGTTCTGGCTTGCAATACTTCCCTATGCAATTTTGATAATAAATTATCTTACAAAAATTAGAAATTGTAGGAAATGCTTGCCCTCCACCTCTGAGCGGGCTCCAATAATGGCGCCTGTAGAGATGCGCGCACTGCATCATGGGATAGCACAATTGGACTATGGGATTGATAAATTGCAACTGTACATGCAATACTGGCAGGCCAAAATGAAATAATCAGATATGTGTCACATTCATTTAACCGTCACTGAAGTCAACATTTTATAGGGTTGGATATGTTAGTATATAAAACATCTCACTATACAGTACAGAGCATTGTAACTTTTGATCACAGTCATCTTAAAATAACGTTAGAATGTTTTGTTTAAATAATAAAAGTTTTTGAATGATACAGATTTTGCTGATGATGTGATTATTTTCAAAATGTTTTCTTTAGGTTGTGATGCGAGCAGCGCTGTGCTTTTTTTCCTTGGTGGAGGGGTACTTTTAGAGGTTTCGTGAGTCAGCAATTACACGCCCAAGGGAGAAGATTGCCCCGAACGGTAACTGACAGGCAGGTCTGCCTGTTAGGAAGATAGTAAACACACCCTCCACGAAAACCCACCTCCTCAATTACATCACAAAGGAAACACGTCTTACAAGTGCATAAGCAGCCTGTTTCCATTCCCTCCAATTTCAAACTGAAAACTGCGCGCAGATATTGCAGAAGAACAGAGATGGATGAAAGTAGGACATTTAATTAATATTCTTAAAATATAGCCTGATTAAAAAATACAACGTATGCACACAAAAGTATTTTAATACATTATGTTGGGTTTCGCCTTTAGTATGAATATTAATATTTTCTTCTATTAAGTTTATTGGTTACTCTAAAATAAATTATTCATTTATCAATGATAAGGGGGTAATAGATACAGAGGCCTGGCAGACTGGTTTATGATGGGCACAAGTGCCTGGCAGGCTGGTTTATGATGGGCACAGGTGCCTGGCAGGCTGGTTTATGATGGGCACAGGTGCCTGTCAGGCTGGTTTATGATGGGCACAGGTGCCTGGCAGGCTGGTTTATGATGGGCACAGGTTCCTTGCAGGCTGGTTTATGATGGGCACAGGTGCCTGGCAGGCTGGTTTATGATGGGCACAGGTGCCTGGCAGGCTGGTTTATGATGGGCACAAGTGCTGGCAGGCTGGTTTATGATGGGCACAGGTGCCTGGCAGGCTGGATTATGATGGGCACAGGTGCTGGCAGGCTGGTTTATGATGGGAAGAGAATGGAATTGGCAAATTTGTAGCTATCAAAAAAAGAGGGGAAGATCAATTTCAGTGGTGGTGTGAAAGGTCCAATAAACCTAAAGGTGAATCCTCTGGAGCACCTTCAATAACTCGTGCCAATAGATGTGGAGCAAACTTTTCTTTTAAATTTGTGAGCAGCAATTCAACACATGGGTGCATTGTGCGTTTAATGCAAAAGCACTCTGGCCATGATCTAGATGACCCTAAGGAAAATGCAGTGAATCGTATTTATGAAGAACTAATGGGTTATATTCATATGTGCAAATCCCAGGGGCTATCAAATGGAGAGATCATGCTGAAATGTAAAGATTGGCCACAGAGTTTTAAAAAAAAGTGACATGACAAACAGAAGATTCTATGTGACACCAGAGTGACCTATTCTCAGCTATTTCTTACACACTGGGGTGGCCAGAGCTCCCTGTATACCTACACATGTCCCTTTGGGTACGTAATTATTTATTTTAATTTTTTGTTTACTTGTTAAAGGCGAACTGTCTTCCTCAGCCGTGATTGCCTATTTTTGCATATTGAGTTTGTCAAAATGATGTGCAAAGAACAGGGAATTGATATTGATGGAATTCGAAAAGAATTAGCCAGTTCACTATGTGCACAGCATAGCTATGAGTGGGATGGACACCATTTAATAGTACATTATGCTGGTAGTCTTTGAGTAGTAAATGTGCAAAATCAACACTGTACCTGTCTAGCCAATAGCCTTGGAGAAGTATGTGTCTGTCTAAGACTTTCTGAGTTGATTGGTAGATAAAACCCTAACCAAGAGGTAACTAACTGCTTTGGGAATACTACTGAAGATCGTCAGTCACACAATACACAGTTATGCGTAAAGAAGATGATTCCAGACTTAAAGGAGTTGTGTGACAGCAGTGATTATAAGGAATCTCCAGAGCTGAATGCTATAGTAAAACGTGCACACCAACTAGCATTTGGACAGTATAGCATGGCCAGCAGTAAAAGGAAAATTCAAAGGCTGCATGCTTACAGAAAATGTATTAAAAAGGCCATGCTCTAGACATGCATTCATATCAGCTCAAAGAATCCGTTAATCAAGCTTTATATTCGCATAGACCTGATTCCAAATTCAAAGTCTCTTTAGAAAAAGAGTAATTGGTAGCACAGCAAAGAATCAGATACTCAGCTCTAACTGAACATGTGCTGAACAAGTCCATACCCTTATATTTTTCAACTACAGAATACACACACAATTTTGGCATATTTCATACCTATACTGGTCTAATTATACAAAGGTTAATCACAACCGTTCAGAACCTCAAAGGTCTCTTCAAGTGAAAAAAAGAGAGAAATAGATATTTACATATATGGTGGCACCAGAACGTTTCCAAAAAGAAAATATATCTTCTAATTGCTGATTGTAATCTGGCCAAATTGGTCAATATTTGGTTTGGTTATTGTATGTCTTCCTTTTCTGTCGTTATCAGATTAGACTTGACTGACACATAAATGTTCATTACAGTTACAGTAACACTTTGTAATTAGAAGTTGTAAAGTATGATTTGTAGTAAATTATAAGTAGTGAGCGGTGTAAATATAAATTGTAATAAATGTTTCCACAGTTGGGTCCATGTGACGAAGTGCCCGCCCCTGTGTGTATTTTCTGTGTTATGTGTTGTATGGTGCGTGTGTTAATGTTGGTGTATAGAGATTGGTACACGGGATATAAACGGGTCTGTGTTTCACGTGTGATTTAAATTGTATATTTGTATTCAGGCACAGGATTGTATATCACTGCACGTGCATTTAAAGTATAGTATGTGAGCACGGGGTTGCACAGAATTAATTCACGTGCTGGGATTCAAGTGAATAATTAATTAGTAATTGAATCCCAGCACAACAGTATATATATAGATGCACATTTCTTTCACTCGGGGTTGTGTGTTCGGTGAGTGGAGAACGGGATTGGAGACGGAGGTAATTGTTAAGAATAGAAGCTCACCGTGTTTGTCTGTGTAGTCCGTTTTGTTTGTCTCTTTATTTTGGCGTGAAGTGCCGTGTCCTGTGTTTTGTGTTCAACCCTTTTATTTTCTGTTCTGTGTAATTATTAAATGCTGAGCCAAAGCATTCGCTCAGCTTCACCAAACCACATCTCTCTCTGTTTATTTTCCTGTTTCTGGTCTGACGCCACCCACTCCGGCCGTCTTTGTGACAGTCCAGTACTTTGTATTGCTATGCATCAGTCTGCTGATTGTTTTTTTTGAGGAACACTGTATTTGCAATAGCACATTTTAATACTGTTAATATGGAAATTATAAACTAAGAAAACAAGAAACTATTTATGAGATGTTGTAAGGTACCTTTATTTAAATCCCTACAGACAAGGCTATTAGTTTTTCTTTGCTTAGAAATGTTTTGAACAAGCATTTTTTAAAATAATGAACAGATAAACAACAGAATTCTGCCTTATTTTCAATGTCATCTGAAAGACTACACATTCCGCAGTTTTTCAATCTGGGAATCGGCACATTTTTGAAGTACAGAACTGTAAACTTCAAGCATTTGAAAGCCCAGGCAGGCTGTGAGTAGCTATGGCAAAGTCTGCAGCACTTTCTTTAATTTGGTCTGCTGCATTCCTGATGGTTTCCCTGCCATTAAAAAAAAAAGAAATACATTTGAAAATAATTAAATACAATTCTTACTGCAATACTCAATAAACCAGTCATATTTTATGTAAAGTTGCTTTGTATAAAAGAATCAGCCAAATAAATAATAAACACAGATTTTACCCAATATTTAATGAGGATTGTATTAACTGCACACAACATTTTATCTTGTAAATAAAAGAATATTGAGACTCCCAACAGAAGAAATCATCCTGAGTAAATTTGTAAGCAACTTACTTCAAAAGTGTATTTAGATGTTTTAATTTGTAGATTTACAGTTTTAAATAAATAAATAAATATACTATGAAATAACATTGCAGGCAGTGGCAATCACATTTTCGAGATAAAAAAATGATATACATACATACTAAACTAGAGGTAAAACATTGTTTAATTGAGTTTTCTGTTGACTTGATACTCCACGCCTACCCCATAGTTGTTTTATAGAGATTTTTGTTACAGATTTTATGTAATTTAATGTTTTGGTTACAGGCTTTTTTTTTTTTTTTTTTTTTTTTTTAAATCAACATTTGGTAACACTACACCCGCAAGTGTAAAACTGTAAAGAAACATACTTAAAGTCATGAAGCTTTCCAATGGCAACATCTTTGTTGGTGATTGAGCCCTCCAAAACTGTGATCCTGCCAACTTGCCGATGCCCACACCTAAATCACAGGCTTCTCCTGAAGACAAAAAAAATTAAAAAAACATTACTACTATTGTAACAATCAACCTTTAACTTACAAAAAGAATGCCATTACATCTTTCTATAATCTCAATTAATGTGAATTTAACTGATGCCTGAATGCAACTTGACATTTAATTAAACCATAAAAGGTATATGTTTAATTCAGAATTTACTGTATTAAGCCTTTAGAATGAACTTGAGAATAAAAATATATATATATCTGTTCTCTCTCTCATATCGAATTCTTGTACTTCACCAGCTCAGTCGGCTACTCTGGATAAGTTGTGAAATGTGTTATTGTTTATCAATATGTTAATAAATTATTATATATTTATTATAATTACATGACTCCATACCCATTTTCAAAAGATTTGGCATCTCTGAATCTACAATTGCATTAATAATAGTACAAGACAAACTTCCACAGTGGGAGCGGCCATTTTGGTTTTGCTGCAGTTCAACGACTCTCAACCCCGGTGAATCCGCTGCTTCAGCGGTGACGCACCAGTGAATTTAACAACAGTTCGTTGAGCAACGCCTGGTGAATTTAACAATGGTTTGGTGAATCCGCTATACATCAGTGCATGCAGCGGTGAATGACTCCTTGGATTCTCTGTGCATTTACTGTTGGAAGCTGCTTTTCTTCTTACACAACTGTCTGGTCCTCCTTCACCACCTTCTACAGAATCAGGAAGTCATTCTATTGTGCCTCATTCATGCAAAAGACATTGATAGGCACAGCAACCTTAATACCCTTGGCAACGGTCATTACCTGAGTTTGGTTTATAACAGCAGTAATAACCTCTGCAGGGTCATTACCTGAGTTTGGTTTATAACAGCAGTAATAACCTCTGCAGGGTCATTACCTGAGTTTGGTTTATAACAACAGTAATACCCTCTGCAGGGTCATTACCTGAGTTTGGTATATAACAGCAGTAATACCCTCTGCAGCAGTCATTACCTTAGTTTTGGTTTATAACAACAGTAATACTGTTTTTAATTGAAACATCGGTAAAAATGTGTGGTGGGGGAGGGAATCTCAGTATACACACTTTACATATGGAATATGATGCGTAGCAATTCTGGTTTCTGATTAAATTTAATGTCCCTGGCATGTATGATGAAGCAGGATCTGTGCAAGTCAAAGCCATATTTTCCCACGTTAGCTGGTGCTTTGCTAACGTTTGGGCAATCGCTGTGCTGGTATGAACACAAAATAAGCCAGGTTTATTTGCCAATACATAGTCACCAATACACACCTCTCTACAATAAACAGTGGCTGTCCAGCACATCACAGCACTCTGACAAACTTATTAACAGTCATTCTGCGCTCTCTTTTTATTAAAGCGAGTGTAAAAGCCACATAAATGAATTGCTTGTCTCTTAGCTCACTTTATTGTTTTAGTTTAATGTGTCGCTTATTTTTCAGTATGTTCTTTTATTGTCAGCGCAAACATGTACCTCAATGCAGCAGTATTTGCAGCGCTGTGCATCCTCTGCCTCATCTGACACGCTTCTGCTATCTTTGCTTTTTGTAAACTTTGCGCTGCAAAAATGACTTGTTGACTGTCCCGTTTGTTTGTCCTTTGTTTGTTTTACATGTCATACTGTTTTGCTGTGCCACGCCACTAGCTAACAAGGGGGGGAGGGCAGGTAGTGTTGGTTGCCTGTCTGTCCAGGCTCACCAATCCTGGACATGCATTTGCACTCCCAGAATGCTGGCGGGAGATTGGGGTCCAGATGGCATGCCCGGTATTGGTGAGGGTGGATGGAGGGCGCGGTTTAGAAAGAGATAAATAGGAGTGCATGCCTGAGCGCGCAGGGGAGAGTTAGAAAGGGAGGGAGGGAGGGAGTGAGTGACTGACAGACAGACAGACAGAGCGTAACACAGAGCCAGGGGGTTGCCTGAGTGAGAGTGACAAGGAGATGGGAAAATATTGAATAATAGACTAGTTATTATGTATTCACCATAGTATACCATGGTTTATTACACTTTGCTATGCTTTAACTAGTGCAGCCTTTTATCAGGGATGCTGAAAGATCGCAATCAAGAATAAAACATCTAATGGCATGCATTATGAAGGGAAGATACCACAGATGTACAGAGTACATGCAGTCGTATCTTATCATGTCTTGTAGGGTAATAAAAGTGATATATTTTAGTCCAAAGTTTGTTTTAATTAAAATGTAAAAAAAAAAAAAAAAAAAAAGATTGTATTATTGTATGTAAACACCCATTTTGTGTCACTGTTTTTTAGGGCTGGTGTCATAAAATTATGTTGATGTATAGCTCTCGAAGTTGTTTGCTTCACCAGTACAAATTCCATTTTAAAACAGTTTCCTTATGAGTTCCAGCTTCAGTTGTTGTGACATTACTCACTTAAGGAAGTTAGATTAATTTTGGAGAATACATTTTAGCAGATTAATTAGCATCTGGTATAATATATACCGTTGCTTCTGTTTGTGCTCTGGCCTATGGTTGCAGTTTTGTTTTGTGTTTAGCTCATGTTAAGACTTGCCTATTTATTGATGGAAGATTAACATGCGTCCATCATTAGTAAATGCTGGTCAAGTGTATTCTTTCCTGAGTCACTGCTTGATTATTTGATGTATGCAGTCTTTGATCTTTGTCGTAAGACACCCCAGGCATGCCATTTTAAAAGCATAATGCACACACCTTCTTGTTCATTTGATGCGTAATTAGGTTCCCTGTGCCAATACAGCTGTAAAAGAAAATATAATCGATAACCAAAAAATTATCACACATATGTGTAGATTGGAACTAACAGCTAAAAGCAGTATGGAATACCACTGAATACAAATGAATTCCTAAAACTAACATATTTATGAAGACAACATTTTTAAAGTTATATAATGATATATGTTATTTGTGAGAGGGTTCACAGCTAACACGGGAGTCAGAGATTGTCTTTGAGACACCACCCAGATGCACAAGATTTATTTATTTATTTGGTATCCTCAAGGTTACTACCAACAAAGGTATCCTCCTGAGGTACTGCATGTGATGAAATAATAATCTATAATGAAATGGGGAAATCAAAACAGAAAACAACACACTGTAAATAAAACTATGGCAAAACCAAGCCGGGTCGTGAAAGAGGAAGATTTCTCCAATTACTTCCTCCTTCTTAGCCAATGGAGGGGACGGGACAGTCACAGTAGCCAACCAATATTTGAACTGCTCGCAGTCCCACCCCAGAATGACAGGCACTGGCAAGCGAGGCAGGGCGCGAAATAACCAACGCCATTGGCGGCAGTTGCACTAGTGCCCAAGCTGCTTGCCGCAATGCCCCTCAAATTTAATAAACACTTACGGCAAAAGTTGCCTGTAAGCCCTCCCGTCATTGCCACCGGTGTCCCTCAGCACCACCACATCTGATCAACCCATTCACAAACCTGCTCAGTGTCAGCTGGCCTGTTCTGTACAATTCAATTTAATTCTGTCTAGAAAATGACTCATTGTCAGAATGTATTATTGTTGCCTGTCACAAAGACGGCCGGAGTGGGTGGCGTCAGACCAGAAACAGGAACACAAACGACAGAGAGATGGGGTTTTGGTGAGGCTGAACGCGTGATCGCGCTCACCATTTAATAAACAGAACAGAAAATAAAAGGTTGGAACAGACAAAAACACTGGACACGGCACTACACGCCAAAATAAATAGACATACAAAACGGACTAAACACTTAACAAACGGTGCACGGAGAGACAAACAAACACGGTGAGTACAAACACTTCTAGATATTATTTTTACTTTACTACTTTACGTTCTCCTTCTCTCTCACCCGTTCTCCACTCTCGAACACCCAACCCTGACTGCCTAAAAATGTGCCTATTTATACTGTTGTGCTGGGATTCAATTACTAATTAATTATTCACTTGAATCCCAGCACGTGAATTAATTCTGTGCAACCCCGTGCTCACATATTACATTTAACCAGCACGTGAAGTGATTTGTGCCCTCCTCGTGCCTACATACAAATCTACACTTTTTAAATATACGTGAAACACAGACCCGTTTATATCCTGTGTACCAATCTATACACCAACATTAACATACGCACGCATACATACATACACAGAAATGCACACAGGGGCGGGGCGCATTGCCACATATACCCCCCCGTGTGCGCAGCACACATGGCCTCAACGGCCACCTCCCCCCTTAAAAATCCAGCAGTCCAGGCCAAAGTCTCGGGCTGGGAAGGGAGGCTTCAGTGGGCCCATGGCTGGCCATGCTGTCAGCACCCCTGCCGGTAGTGGCACGGCTGACCGCCTGTTGGTCCACTTCTGCAGCGAAACTGCTGCTGGGGAAAGTGGTCTCCTGACCTCTCTCCCTGTCTTTGTAGCCGGTAGCTCCCTTTGGTGGGGCTCCGACCACAGTACTGCCGGCAGCGAAGAAGCTGCAGTGGGAGCAGGTCTCCGGACCTCCCCCACGATCTCCGGCAGCGAAACTGCTGCAGTGGGAGCAGGTCTCCGGACCTCCCCCACGATCTCCGGCAGCGAAACTGCTGCAGTGGGAGCAGGTCTCCTGACCTCCCCCACGATCTCCGGCAGCGAAACTGCTGCTGGGGTTGGTGGTCTCCAGACCTCCTCCCCCTTCTTCGTGGCCGGCAGCTCCCCTTTCTGGGTCTCCGGCCACCGTACTCCCTGCGGAGGTACGGGCAGCAGAGGCAGCTCCTGCTCCTCTGCTCCGGGCGGTGGCGGAGGCAGAGGCAGCTCCAGCTCCTCTGCTCCTGGTGGTGGTGGAGGCAGAGGTAGCTCCAGCCCCTCTGCTCCTGGCGGTGGTGGAGGCAGAGGCAGCTCCAGCTCCTCTGCTCCTGGCGGTGGTGGAGGCAGAGGCAGCTCCAGCTCCTCTGCTCCTGGCGGTGGTGGAACCAGCAGGTATTCACCCTCTGCTGGTGGAGGTGGGAGGGGCCAGCAGTCCTCCCACTGCGGTGAAGGTGGAACCAGCAGGTATTCACCCTCTGCTGGTGGAGGTGGGAGGGGCAAGCAGTCCTCCCACTGCGGTGGAGGTGGAACCAGCAGGCATTCACCCTCTGCTGGTGGAGGTGGGACCAGCAGGTATTCACCCTCTGCTGGCAGCTTGGGTCCTAGGGCTGTGGAAGCCCCGACTTCCCTCTCTTCGGGCTGTGGACGCACCGACTCCTCCCTTTTGGGCTGTGGACGCCCCGACTCCTCCCTGTTGGGCTGTGGACGCCCCGACTCCTCCCTGTTGGGCTGTGGACGCACCGACTCCTCCCTGTTGGGCTGTGGACGCACCGACTCCTCCCTTTTGGGCTGTGGACGTTCGGGCTCCCCCCACTCAGGCGTAGGACGTTCGGGCTCCTCCCACTCAGGCGTAGGACGTTCGGGCTCCTCCCACTCAGGCGTAGGACGTTCGGGCTCCTCCCACTCAGGCGTAGGACGTTCGGGCTCCTCCCACTCAGGCGTAGGACGTTCGGGCTCCTCCCGCTTGGGCTGTGGACGCTCAGGCTCCTCCCGCTTGGGCTGTGGAGGCAAAACCAGCAGGCATTCTTCCTCTGCTGGTGGAGACGGGGACAGCAGGCATTCTTCCTCTGCTGGTGGACCTGCTACCTGGGCTGCTGTTCCACTTAAAACTGCCTCCAGGTAGCTGAGGACCAAACCCACACCTTCCTCCCAGGTGCTTACGGTCTGTTCCCTTGCATAAGCCTCCCATCGTTCCCTATCCATAAACTGCAGGAACTGGACGACTACTGGTATAGACTGGGCCTCCAGCCCAGCATTTTCCAGCATCCAGTCCTGCACTTTGATGGCGTCTTCTGCCATTTTTTATTTTATTTATTTTTTTTTTTTAAATCCAAAACTGCGGTTCCTGCTCTGGCCTGAGTCCTGGAGGCGCTGTCGATCCCACGCAGGACACCACGTGTCACAAAGACGGCCGGAGTGGGTGGCGTCAGACCAGAAACAGGAACACAAACGACAGAGAGATGGGGTTTTGGTGAGGCTGAACGCGTGATCGCGCTCACCATTTAATAAACAGAACAGAAAATAAAAGGTTGGAACAGACAAAAACACTGGACACGGCACTACACGCCAAAATAAATAGACATACAAAACAGACTAAACACTTAACAAACGGTGCACGGAGAGACAAACAAACACGGTGAGTACAAACACTTCTAGATATTATTTTTACTTTACTACTTTACGTTCTCCTTCTCTCTCACCCGTTCTCCACTCTCGAACACCCAACCCTGACTGCCTAAAAATGTGCCTATTTATACTGTTGTGCTGGGATTCAATTACTAATTAATTATTCACTTGAATCCCAGCACGTGAATTAATTCTGTGCAACCCCGTGCTCACATATTACATTTAACCAGCACGTGAAGTGATTTGTGCCCTCCTCGTGCCTACATACAAATCTACACTTTTTAAATATACGTGAAACACAGACCCGTTTATATCCCGTGTACCAATCTATACACCAACATTAACATACGCACGCATACATACATACACAGAAATGCACACAGGGGCGGGGCGCATTGCCACATTGCCATACATGCACCTCCCTCCCCCCACGTACCGTATCATTGGTTAATGATGAGCAAACAGAGGGAGGGGCGCTGTTATGTTAGACTGAGCTCAATATGACCGCGCATCCAGATATTTTCAATCACAAGTGTTAACTGGCAGTGTCACTGTGTTGTTTTTCCATCTGAGTACCATGCCAACTCAAAAACATTTAAAAACAAAGAAGGAAGAAGAGCAAAATCGGCAGCAAAGAGTTCTAGGATTGACCCAATGTTCAGGTAAGAAATGGGTGCACAACAATTCATCCCCAACAATAATAATAATAATATTAATGCCAATTTCCAGTTGTCAAGTACTGCAGAAAGGACAAGGTTAGACAGAATGAAATTGAATTGTGACAGAACAGGCTTAAAATTGCAACACTTTAAAATGCAACGGTGCAATACACATTCTAACTCCTTTCATGTCTTCAATATACATTACTAATTCATATAGACATTTCAATGACAGTTGCTGTTTTGTAATTCGGTGTTATTCCCCCCAAAACACACAGTCTCACAGCCTCCGCTATTCTGCGAGGTGCAAGATTGACTGACGCTCTGTTATACCCTCAGTACACTTTAACAGGGTTGCCCAATTTCCCCCGAACTAAATTAATTACGTCCCAGAGACTGTACTTATCCAGTATGGGTTTGTGGAATCACAACAGATCACATCACTACGCCCCCTTAAATACCGTCAACCATGACACGTTGGTTAATGAGTGCAACTGCTCCTCCTGCCATTTAGCACATAGTTTTGATTCTGAGGAGGGAAGCAGCAGCATTACCTTGTCTCCAGGTTGAAAGGTTCGAATTAATGCATTTTTATTGTAATGCTGCTGTTGCCGGTGCTGAGCCGATTTGAGGTTGTCCTGGGCCAAACGACCAACCAAATCTAGGCGATCTCTAAGTAGGAGCACATGCTTCACTACATTTTTGGACAAGCCTTTGTGCTTCTCCCACCCCTCTCTCAACAGATCGAGAATACCGTGAGGCTGTCGGCTGTAAAGAGCTTGAAGGGGGAGAACCCTTTCGAACTCTGCGGCACCTCTCTCACTGCAAAAAGGAGGTAGGGAAGAAGCCATGCCCAATGTATTTGCTCCTGATTTACAAATCATCTCAGCATCGCCTTCAAGGTCTGATTAAAGCGTTCCACCAAACCGCCTGTCTGTGGATGATAAACAGATTTTGTATACAAAAGAATTTGTATACTTGCTGTAACGTATTAGACAAGAAGTTAGTTCCATGATCAGTCAAGATCTCCTTGGGGATCCCTACTCTAGCCTTAATCTGCACTAGTTCTTTGGCTATCGCAGCGGCACTAGTCAGGAGGTAGCAAAGGGCCAACTATGTCCATTGCGATGCGTTCAAAGGGGGTGGAAATAATCGGCAGTGGGATCAAAGAGGCAGGGCACACTCGACCCGGCGCTACTCGCTGGCAGTCTGGGCATGTGGCTACATATTTTGACACATCTTTATGAAGACCTACCCAATAAAATCTAAATAAAAAATATTCACTACCTTGTCTTGTCAGCTCTGAGGTGCCCCGCAAAAGGGATATCATGTGCCAGCCTCATGACCTCCAGTCGACAAGACGGGGGAACCAATAATTGTGTTGCAGGCTGTCCTGTGCCCGTGGCAAGGTTTATCCAATACAGTAATTGCCCCTTGATAATGAAATGTGGAAATACTAGCACCCCAGCACCTTCAACATCCTTACCTTCAATAGACCGGACCTGTCCCCAAGCGTGCACTAGTGAGGGGTTGTTATTTTGGCCCCACACTATGTCCGCGCTTGAGTGCCACATGTCCGGTATATTGAGAGGGGCCGCAGTAACATCTGCCCTTGATGGCCCAGTAACCTCACCCTCTCGGTCACACTGCGTTCTGACCCCCTTTGACTGGCGTTTGTTACCATTGTAGCAGGCTCCCACCAGCCACCAGCCTTGTCTCATTAATGCTCCCTCCCATTTCAGGTAGGGGGGAAGGAGGGCACATTGGTTAGATATCTGTCCAGTTGCTGTTATGGCAATGGGGCAGGGGCAGCACCTCTACCCCATCTGGGGGCCAACCTTGGTCTCCATGGAGGGAAGGCAAGGTTGTCCATTGGGTTAGGCGATCTAGGAGGTCGTTGACCCGGTCCTGGTAGTGGGGGTGCAGGAGCAGAGAGAGGAGGTGGTGCTCGGATGCTCCGCAGTATTGGAGCAGTGAGTAGCCCGGACTGGGCTGACACCGGGAAGTCCCCGAAGTATTCCGCGAGTTTCACTGCCTGTTCCAGGGTGTTGGGGTTGTGGCGCCGACCACATGGCAAAACTGCTCGATCACAATGGCCTCACCCATCTGTGCGCTCGTTTTCAGCGCAGGGGTGAGCCAGTGTACCATGTGGTCACAAAGCTGTTGCGCAACCATCCTGAGGCGTGTATTCGGGGACCTTTTGTACTCCCTGAGCCTCACATGGCGGAGGATGGCTAGCTTTACCAGATCATATTGAGCAGCGTCATCATCAGCCATAGCCTAGTAAGCTGCCTGTGCCTCTCCAATCAGGCAGGGTCCTAATTGGCTTGCCCAGAACTCTCGAGGCCATGATGCGGTGTTAGCCAACCGCTCAAATGCCAACAAGTATGCTTCTGGGTAATCCTCCACCGTCATTTTGTGCGCCTTCGGGGCCGTCATGATGGGTGCTGCTGAGGTTTGTAATCCCAGCCTGACCCTCTCGATCAGAGCTGTGTTCCTCTCCTCTTTCCATCTTTCCTCAGCCTCCCGTCTGCTATCCCACTACTCCAGCAGCGCCAACAATGCTGTGTAGTCCATCCTACATCCATCGACACCACATGTGGCAAAGTGGTGAGTGGTTACAGGTGTGTGCAGTGCAGAGCGGATACAAAACAGACAGACAATGATTTCCAGGTGCAAGGGTGTTTATTGATTTAATTAACAATGCCCAGAGCCTTATGGTGAACACCTGTAAATAATAATGGTGGAGTGATACAGCTGCATGTATCACTCTTTAATTGTAATCCCCGGGTTTGACCCCTAACCAAAAGTCAAATTTTCGTACACCAACACTAAACACAAAACACAAACACAGTTTTTAGTGACAGTGAATAGTGCTAGTGGTGCAATACAGTTCTCTGTGAATGCAGGGGTGAAAGTGATGTCTGGGTTGATGCAGGCTTGCGCTACAGCTCCGGATTGTGTTACTAGTAGTTTATTAAAACAGACAGTTAACAAACACTAACAAACACAAGACAAACACTCAAGGTTCTCACATTACTGCAACACGGGCTCCTTGTAGGTTTGTACATAACCATTTACCAAGGAACAGATCAGTTACACTATGACCCCTATTTATACCCTCGCTCATGACCTCTAGGTTAACGAGCGCACCCGCTCCTGCAATCCTCGGATGCCACGCCGTTTCCCGTCCGAGTCATTGAGTTTGGGTACCATAGCTCCGCCTCCTTCCTAAATGACTGACTTCCACCAGTGCCCTCACAGGTCGGGAGAGAGATCTAACACCAAGAATCATTCAATCTCTGTCACAATACACAACATAAAAACATGCACATTATTTAAAAATACATTGAAAATTTAGACACACAAACCTCCCCAACACCCAACATATTTATAAAATGTTGAGATTTTACTGTATTTATGTTTTGCTCTGTTTTTCAGCATTTGAACACACAAAAGCTCAAGTATAGGGTATCTCCTGTAATACACCTGTAAACCAATATTATACGACAACTGCCTCAGGAAAATGACATACACACCTTAAAAGAGTACTTTATACCCTGTGAATTATAAATCTGTGCAAGACTGTGCTTGGCACAATTAACCTTGAAACTGAAAAAAAAGAAAAAAAAAGAAACAAAAAACCAGAAACCTGAAGTAAAATGCAAATAATGTACTCATATCTAGTAGCTTTAATTCTTGGTGATAAATCTCCCTCCTGACCAGTGAGGATGCAGTGTAAAGAGAACAGAGTGCCCTGGACTGGACAGCCTGACAATTAATTCCCAGGGTTAGGTGGAAGTCAGCCATCTAGAAAGGGGGCACAGCTGCGGTACTTAGTCATCGCTCCAGAGGGAAAGCGATGCGGCAACCGCAGATTGGAGGAGAAGCGGTTGCACTCACTAACCAAGGGCGCATGACTGAAGGTACAAAAGGGGGCGTGGCTAGGTGGCTAAAGGACAAGCAAAATATTACTGAGAGTGTCTAGTGTTTGTTTGTTTTGTCGGTTCCAATTGTACTGTTTGTTATTTATTAGATGACTAACACGATCCGGAGCTGTCGCTACAGGCCAGCACTAAACCCGGACAACACTGCACCATTGTACACAAACAAATTGTATTTTCACCGCAAGCACAATAACAATCACTGGACTTGTGAACGTGTGTCTTTGTGTGTGTTCTAACTGTGTTTATTAATTCCGAACTGTGTCTTATTATTTCAGGACTGCAACCCGTTGTTTTGGAGCAGTGCAATACACATTGCTGTGTATTCCCTGGGATTATTCTTTGTGGTTGCCAGATCAGTATTATAAAAATAAAACCTGTTTGGATTGTGAATTTTGTTGTCTGTCTTCTGTTTCACAATCACATCACCACTACACCTGCGCACTGCAAACCACTTTGCCACAGGGACACATAACACAGGAAACGAATAACAAACCTTTCAAACTGGTCACATTTTTATTCAGAAGAAACAGTAAAAACACATATAGAACAATCCACTTTCAATCAATTAAATATTTCTGGCCTTGATTTTATTGAGAGGTGTAATAAAATATGTGACATTGCTTTATAGTATACTAGCTCATATAACTTGGTATCTATTGCATTGGTGAGACTGCACTTGGAGTACTTTGACCAGTCCTGGTCACCATAGTGACCCTAGAGTTTAAGAAAGAGGAACAAGACTAACCACAGGGTTTAAGGAATGAGCTCTGAAGACAGGCTGAAAGAATTTAATCTAAGTATAAGAGAGAGATGATGTTATTTGCAGCAGAAATGCTCACATTTGAATTGGCCCATTGCATTACCCCCCAACTCCATACCCTGGCTAGTTTTGGGTTGAAGTTACAAGAATAAAGGGTGTATTTGTCCAGGATGTCCTTACTGATACTGAGATTATCCTAAAACCATCATCAAAAATATTCAAACACAGTCTTCATCCATCACTAAAGTTTTATAAATGAATATTCATGAAAGCAAATGATGCCATGCTAAATATAGTAACTGCTTTTACAGGCAGATGCTTGTTTCTTATCAGGAACATAATGGGAAACTCACCGTAGAGACCCAGATAATTACATCTTTAGTTAAATTATTTATTATTATTATTATTTGTTTATTTAGCAGACGCCTTTATCCAAGGCGACTTACAGAGACTAGGGTGTGTGAACTATGCATCAGCTGCAGAGTCATTTACAAATACATCTCACCCAAAAGACGGAGCACAAGGAGGTTAAGTGACTTGCTCAGGGTCACACAATGAGTCAGTGGCTGAGGTGGGATTTGAACCAGGGACCTCCTAATTACAAGCCCATTTCTTTAACCACTGGACCACACATCCTCAAATTTAGATAAATTCAGTAAATAGTTTTATGCGTCACTGTGCATTCCCCCTCTACTATACTATGATACTATGCTAACTGGTAATCAGATTGTGGATGACATTTGCACAACAATATTTGTGGTAGAAAATTCACAAAACAAGGTATTCTAGACAATGTTAAGAACACATATTTTAATGTAATAACTTGTATTGTACCACTCTTTAACTGTTTGTACTTTTTCACTCTGTTTCTTATGTTTGCAACAAATAGCTACGTGCAGAATAATGCCGCTGCCAGCAAGGGGGGTAACCACAGATAGCACCAAGCATCCTGTCTTCTAACAGTGAACGTTGACATGTGGCAACCGATTGCAGAAGTAGAAGTTATGAGTCATGAATATAATTTTTGAGCCACCCTTTTGACTGTCTGTTCTACTAAAAATATGTTCTCTGTCTCCTCTGTATGCAAGAGTTTTGCTCAAGTTGCTACGTGCCCAACTGTCACGTAGACAGTTTGCAGATGTACCAAGAAATATCCAAGTTTAACAGTGCTATGCGGGCTTGTTCTCTAACTGACTCTGCACTGAGTGTTGTGACTAAGCTCCAGGTTTGCAAATCTTAATAAAGCTTGCTGTTTGAGAATCTACAGTCTCTCTTCCTTTCAATAGAATTTCCACGACATATTGAACTTTGTCTCTCAACAAAGTTTATTATCAGAAAGAATAGTACCTTCAGTCTAAGGCGGTGGGTGTAGCAACTGTTTTTAACAACCGGTAGAGTTTTGCCATTACATGTATGCATTCTTCAGTTTGGCCTCCTGACAGACAGACGAATTGCCTTTAAGCTGAGAAGAAATGGGTAGCCATTTGAAAAACATCCTAATCGTTTCCTTTGGATTTCTGCTATTATTTACAGCTTATGGAGGACTTCAGAGTCTACAGGTACAGTAACGTGCTGCTGGGTGTAAATGTATACTAACTGTTTTACATTAACAGTTGCTAGAAAAGGTTGCCTGAAAATTGACTAGTGTTCTAGTCTTAACTGTAAGACAATGTAATACCTTACTGTGATAACTTACGGTACAATGGGCTAATTGTAGGAAATTGTAATACCTTACTGTGATAACTTACGGTACAATGGGCTCTATTCATCAAGGTGTCGGTTTTCAGTTTTTGTTGTCATTTTTTTTCTTAAAATCAGTGTGATTCATAATTTTTTTCTTTTTCAAATCTCTTTATCATTCATCAATTAAGGCAATTTTTTGTACACGAAACTGTACACGAAACTGTGCTCTTGGTGCGAGTGTCCGTGAATTGCTGGTGGTGCTTCGTTGTGCATTGAGTCAGCAATTTAGATTAACGCTGGCTCTGTGGCTTTGCAATCACAGAAAACAAAACAAAAGCAGGCTCTGACTGCTTAGTCAAACACTTAGCTTAAGGGGGCCTGTGATAGGCTGGACGAGTGGTCTGACGTCACGGCAGAAGCAGGGACGGGAAACTACTGACACCAGGCAAGTACTGCAGTTAAAGTAAAGAATCAGCTGGCTGCCGTCTTTATTAACAAATACAAAAATAAATAAAATATTCAAACAAAAACACACTGTGCTCGCAGAGCAAAATAAAAGGTTTAAGCAAAACAAATCTTGAACACAGAAATAAATAATAATACAACACAGGTCAGGCTGGGCAGATTGCCTTCACTGTTCCTATGTTATTTAAGTTTCGTTTCTCTTTTCAATCGCCATCTCTCTGCTCACTCTCTCCTCTCTAACACCCACCCTGAACATGGAGAGCTGCAGGCTTTTTATACCGTGGCCGAGGGGTTTAACTAGCTGGCAATTCTCTCATTACCTCTCGGCCACAGTCTGCACAGGTAGCATGACTATGTGTGACTGCCAGCTAATTCAATAACCGCCAGCTGACAGTCACGCATTTCCACGAGGATTTTAAAACAAAACACGGCTACGCCGTAAATACATTTTTAAATAAATACAACAAAACAACCGGCGCTTCGCCGTCATATAAATACAATAAAACAAATAAACAATACAAAATAACACAGGGGCGGAGGGAGACCCCATTCTAAAATAAAACAAACAAATCAATGTACAGGGCTGATCGCCCTGTTACAGGGCCGTACTCACATAGCTGCGTCCCCTTTGTACTACCTAACTCCTCCCTGCAATCAGCCTGGCACCCCAGTGTAACCAATCGCTGCCTGGCCTGCAGCTGATCACATGGGAATCGTTTCAAGTACGTGCAGCTATGCGTTGATGACGGACTTCCTGTTTCCGCCCACCGTCGAGTCGACCCGTCTTTGGGGAAGTGTACTATCAACCTTACACAGCGCCCTTTCTGGTCAGGAGGGAGATTTACAGCATTGATTCTTTCTCTCTTTATCACAGTCACGTTTGCATTATCTACTTTAGTTTTTCCTTCCCTTAAATTATTTAGATAAATTCAGTAAATAGTTTTATGCGTCATTGTGCATTCCCTCTCTCTACTATACTATGATACTATGCTAACTGGTAATCAGATTGTGGATGACACTTGCACAACAATATTGAACTTTGTCCCTCAACAAAGTTTATTATCAGAAAGACAGTACCTTCAGTCTAAGGCGGTGGGTGTAGCAACTGTTTTTAACAACCGGTAGAGTTTTGCCATTACATGTATGCATTCTTCAGTTTGGCCTCCTGACAGACAGATGAATTGCCTTTAAGCTGAGAAGAAATGGGTAGCCATTTGAAAAACATCCTAATCGTTTCCTTTGGATTTCTGCTATTATTTACAGCTTATGGAGGACTTCAGAGTCTACAGGTACAGTAACGTGCTGCTGGGTGTAAATGTATACTACAACTGTTTTACATTAACAGTTGCTAGAAAAGGTTGCCTGAAAATTGACTAGTGTTCTAGTCTTAACTGTAAGACAATGTAATGCCTTACTGTGATAACTTACGGTACAATGGGCTAATTGTAGGAAACTGTAATACCTTACTGTGATAACACGGTACAATGGGCTCTATTCATCAAGGTGTCGGTTTTCAGTTTTTGTTGTCATTTTTTTGAGGATTTGTTTTTTATTACTCTCTCTTAAAATCAGTGTGATTCATAATTTTTTTCTTTTTCAAATCTCTTTATCATTCATCAATTAAGGCAATTTTTGGGGGGAAAACTTAGATGTATATGTTGGCCTATATATTTCATATGACAAGTTCAGAAAGACAACATTGCATAATTTACTGGATGCATATCAAGAATGAGTCGGCACTGGAATCAGATCATGTAACAAAAAAAAAGTCATTTTGGAAATATTTGATTTTGACATTTACTGTTTTATTTACTGTCTGAGTTTTCAAAACCTTCTGTATTTCTTCCTAAAAGACAAAATACTGTGGTTGGATAAAGGAAATAAGGGTTTGATGTACTGTATCACAAGTATTCGACAAACTGACGTAAAACATCCCTTAATAAGACATTTTGGGACAGACACAGAGTCCATCATTTCTTGGTTACGAAAAGTACACTTTATCTTGGTTTATACTAATTTATTACTGATTTTGCTGACAGCATAATTAACTAAAAACACCCATCATAATCTGCGTCTGTATCCTTTGAAGAACGTTTGTATGTCACTGTGAACTGTAAAAACTTTCTAATAATGAAGCAGGTCTCCCCTTTGCTGGTATAGGGGAAGCACAACACGGCAGGTTGCAGTCTGTACACGAAACTGTGCTCTTGGTGCGAGTGTCCGTGAATTGCTGGTGGTGCTTCGTTGTGCTGTGCTGTGCTGTGCAGTGAGACGGCAATTGGGATTAAGGCTGGCTCGGTGGCTTTGCAATCACAGAAAACAAAACAAAAGCAGGCTCCAGCTGCTTAGTCAAACACTTAGCTTAAGGGGGCTGTACTCACATAGCTGCGTCCCCTTTGTACTACCTAACTCCTCCCTGCAATCAGCCTGGCACCCCAGTGTAACCAATCGCTGCCTGGCCTGCAGCTGATCACATGGGAATCGTTTCAAGTACGTGCAGCTATGCGTTGATGACGGACTTCCTGTTTCCGCCCACCGTCGAGTCGACCCGTCTATGGGGAAGTGTACTATCTACCTTACACAGCGCCCTTTCTGGTCAGGAGGGAGATTTACAGCATTGATTCTTTCTCTCTTTATCACAGTCACGTTTGCATTATCTACTTTTGCCTTACCTTTTTAACTGTACCAGTATCAGTACACTTGATATTCATGTCCCTGCACCTGTAGTGAATTAGGTATACAATTTATTTAAATATAAATGAGTCTCTAGTCGCCCACTCAAGGACGTCAAAATGTAAGAAATAAGATATACCTTATTTAAGTTCGGGATCATGTAGGACTCGGATTCCCTTGACAATAATCAACATTTACACAACGTGTCAGAAATATAAAACAATATTTTATTTAAGAATAAAAAGGGTGCACAACTAATTTATTACAGAAAGATTGGTTAGAGATATGCGTGAATAGTATAGAGTTCATTGATTTCATAGTCAAACAATTACAACGACCATAACATTATTAGCATACATGGTTAATATACAGATATTAATTATGGCTGATCACACAAAATGTCTACTTTGCATTAGTATTTTCAATACTTGTTTCTCGTTGTAATCAATCATGTTTCATATCAAAATGCATAAGAATTCATTCAACTTCCCATTCAGAACGGAATCCAACATTCCAGTACCTAATTTAGCACATTGGTTTTACCGTCTTAATTTAGTTTAGATGTGATCTAGGAAACTAATAATATGTTATCAACCTCAATTGATAATATATTCAAATTAACTCAGAAATGGGGCAATGATCAAATTCTCTGCATGTATGAGGCAACTCCTTTTAAGCTGCACATTTTCAACAAACAAAATACATTTCTTGCATACTCCAAAACAGAAAGTTATATTCTATTCCTAGAACAATTTATCCACTAACATGATAGCATTAGCTACAGTTAATTTCTTGAGTCCATTGAATACGTATCGATTTTCAACAAAGTTGTCACTCTTTGGTGATGAACACTGTAGCTTCTTACATACATCTGGCCACTCCCCAATTAGCACTCTTTTACCTAATTGGGGAATGGCCACACCTGTGATTGTTGGCAGGGACAGATTTAACCCCATCCCTGCCAACCTTACATTCCCACACATACTATTTACATTTAGGGCTTTTGTCCTACCACAAATATGTTTAATCCTTTAACTACTCCTCACACTATAGTCCATACAATTTACTGTAACACGCCTAACCATGAATTAAACAAATGTGTCTGGCATATTGTAGCACTACTATTAATATTGCAAAGTAAAGGATTCATTTGCATTTGTTTTACAGAGCAGTCTGAATGCAGATGAAGGCCTAGGAACGGCCTCCTTAAGTGTTCTCTATGGAGCCATTATACTTTCCTCTATGTTCCTACCACCAATTCTAATTAAGAATCTGGGCTGCAAGTGGACCATTGTTGTATCCATGGGCTGCTATGTAGCATATTCTCTAGGAAACCTTTACCCATCATGGTAATTATATTCTTTCTTTGTTTGATTGAATTGCATTCATTTAGTGTGGCCAATTATTGATTTTCATTCACTTAGATTGGCCCTGATTTTCTCCCCAATTTAGAATGCCTAATTATTTTTTTCCCTCACCGCAGCAATTCCCCACACAGCTCAGGAGAACTGAAGGTTCAGTGGGCGTTCTCTGATCCCACGACCAAGCCAGTTTTCTCTTTTACACCCAGGAACTCGAGAACGTCCTCTGGAGAATAAAGGTCAGCCCTGCAGGTGTCCGTCTGAGCTCACTGGGCGCCTGGCCGGTAGGGTCTGCTGTTGCGCAATGAGGAGAAGCAGTGCCTGCAGGTTTTGCCTCCCTAACCTGCGGGAGCGCCAAGGCCAATGTGATGCTCCCTCCCAAATCCCCAGTGAAGACTGGTGACTTTGCACAGCTAGGACGCAAGCCTGCGCTCCCCTGGCTGTTTGACTCGCCCTGCACACCACGCAAGCGCGCTTTTACCACGGGACCCCCTACATTAAACTTTTTAAACCAAAGTAAAATTACTAAATTATTCTTAAAGGTATGAAACAGCTGAAAAAAAGTAAATGAAAAAACAAACAACAAAAAAACTTAACTGTACTTAATGTAAATTCAACACATATAAAGTTATTATTTCTAGAAGGCATTCTTTACTGATTTGGGGGCTTGCATGACAAGATTAGTATGTTAGGCTAAACAGGTGCGACACCAGGCTCCATCCTCATTGTCATAGAATCATGAGAAACAGCATGCTAAAGGAGCTGAAACCAGAACTACCCTTTGTACTGTACTAAACAGTCAGCCTAAGTTAAGTTTAGCATTCTGTAATTTAGCATGCCTAAAAATGGTTTGTTGCATGTAAACAAAGACCTCTGTAGGATTGATCATAGTTTTAGTACCTGTACATAGAGTCTTTAAGCTGCATTGTTGCTTTGTTTTTTCATTGACTGCAAAAAATATATATATTACATCACGGCTAAACAATGGGCAAATGCAAAAATAAATCAGATTATTGAAGCAACACTTCTATTATGTGCTCTGTGTTTTGTGCCTAATACTTAAACCAATTGAGTCATTAATGGGAAACCAATATTTAACTGGCCATTTCAGGTTTGCACAAGCCCTGTATATGTTTGTTTCCGAATATGCGATCCACTCCTGTTTCTCTTTAAACAAATGCCCTTTCACGTATTAATTTACCACTGTTAGATTTGAGATCCAATCCAAGCAGGTTAGCACCCCTGGGCTATTAATTTAGGAAGCTCTTGATAGGGCTGGGGGAATGCCTAGAAACAAGATCTGAAGATTTTGTGGACTAGTGTGAAACCAACTTTCTTGTCTTCATGATGTATTGTATGAAGGTTTTCTGTTTTTTTTTCCTGAATCAATCTCTGAAACTGTTATAATCCATCTCTTTTAGGGAAACGCTGATTCCCACATCTATAATTCTGGGTTTGGGAGGGGCTCCCCTTTGGTCAGCAAAGTGCACCTACTTGACCATCAGTGGAAACATGCAGGGAAAGAAGGAGAACAAAGAAGGCAGAGACATAATCAACCAGTACTTTGGGATCTTCTTTTTAATATTTCAGTCTTCTGCAGTGTGGGGCAATCTGATGTCATCACTGATATTTGAGCTGGCTGATGACAGAGGTAAAACAATGCTGCTTTAATGCTGAATTCTCTACAGGGCTCTGCATTCATACCATGCAGTGCTCATTTCTATCTTGTTCTCCTGCACACAAGGCTGCTCCGAATTGGGTCAAGGACTTTCTGTTACTCATGGAAAATATGCCACTTTGTCATAATGCAATGCACAGCTCTTGAACTATAAATGGGTTGAGAACTCCCCCACCTCTCCTCCCTCGAAATGTACTGCACTATAACATTGACAACTTTATTAACTTTGATAACAGGCACTGAATTGGCAGGTACTTCCGTATCCCAGACTGCACAAATTACTGATGTTTTGTGACAAAAATAATGATTTTATTCTGCAGAACAGTCTCAGTGGAACATTTTCACTTCTAAGTAACTTGACTGGATTTTGGCAGGTGTCCAACTCTTTGGCTGATTTAGTTTTTTTTTGTTTTTTTTTAAAAAGAGAAGGTAAAAAATCTGGTCACATTTTTGTTACACATATACAAAGAAAGTCAGTCACTAAATGTATGTAGACCTGCTGCCTAAAATCTTTAACATCCAAGAAGGCCCATGCATTGCAATTCACAGATTTTCTTGTATCACACATATGGTGGACTCTACATTGTTATTATTTTTATTATTGCTCATAATAATTATGTTATTATTTTATGTATTATTTTTAAAGCTAGCATCACAGAGGAACAATTAAATCACTGTGGAGCAGCCGACTGTCCCGTAACAAATGTCACTGGAAACAGCACAATTGACATTCCCCCAGACTCCTTAAGATATACTCTTGTGGGCTCTTACATAGGTAAGTTTCCTTCATTAAAAGAACTACCAGTACAGTATGTGGTTTTGCAAAGATCTTTCATAATGAAAAAATATGGTTGATTATTTTTAGCCTTGTATGGTCAAATGTTCTGAAACTTACTGCCATCTGTGGCATTGAGAAATTATCCAGAATAATATGCATCTGTCAGTGAGGTACAGTACTTTGTAAGGAAATAATTCACTTGCAGGCTTTTGTGGACTTTAGTAAACAGAAAGGTTGAAAACAGTGATTTGTTTACAGATAAGGGGCTAGTATTTACTCCAAATCGTCATTACCATAATTTGTATCTGAAAGGAAAAAAAAACAACATTATAATTCTAAAATGAATAAGAAACAACTTGACTACTTACAAGTTGCAAAGTTGTTTTTTTTAATTTTAATTTAGTCATTGCCAATTATTTTTATTATTTTCTCCCCAATTTGGAAATGGCCAATTATTTTTAGGCTCAGCTCACTGCTACCACCCCTGTGCTGACTCGGAAGGGCGAAGACGAACACACGCTGTCCTCCGAAGCGTGTGCCGTCAGCCGACCACTTTTTTTCACACTGCGGATTCACCATGCAGCCACCCAAGAGCTACAGTGTCGGAGGACAACGCAGCTCTCGGGCAGCTTACAGGCAAATCCGCAGGTGCCCGGCCAGACTACAGGGGTCGCTGGTGTGCAGTGAGCCGAGGACACCATGGATGACCAAACCCTCCCTCCCCCCTGGAAGCTCCCCTCCTCTGTCGGCAAAGGAATAGCCTGGACTCAAACTCGCGACGCCCAGACTATAGAGCGCATCCTGCACTCCACGTGGAATGCTTTTACTGGATGCGCCACTCGGGAGCCCACAAGTTGCGAAGTTAAAAGGTGCTAGTTGTTTATATCTGGTTTGGTTTATTGGGTGTGCTTCCCCTTTCTGAAAACAAATGCACTAATGACGATTTGAAGTAAATAGCTTTAGGAATTTAGCCCAAAGGGGGGAACCGTCACCCTGCCAAACATAACCAAACTGACAGCTGCAAACCTGTCTTTGATGGGGGACCACACACTACATCACTGGCTGCTATTCAAAAACAGTTCACAGTGTTTGTAGCAGAATTCACAGCTATTGATTGTAAGTTTCAACAATTCATAATTGATAAACAAATTATCAGATTTGATTGGAGCAATTTCTTTACATTTAACCCTTATTTATCTTATAGTCATTTGCATTTTTTAATCAAATCAAGAGATTTCGATTAAAGTGAAATGTAGGTTTTTTATGGGTTCTCATGATTAGCACCAATTCTTGACTGCCTGTTGTTATCTTAGATAAGGTTGTCAGTTATTGGTGCTAACTGGGGACTGAGTAACCAGTTGATGATGTTATAAATCTTTTCAATGTAATGCATGTCGAGAGCATGGTGTCAATTTGCATAGAACAAAAATAAATACATAACATTTAGTCAGATTTAGCAAAGTGTTTATACAAAAGTTGTAGTGATAATTTAATGAGGCCCCAATTATGAGGACTGAAAAATTAATTTTATGATAAAGTAATGGTAACATTAAAATTTAAGCTTTCTCAAGACACACCTTTAGCTATGTATAAATAATACCTTTCTGTAATGACCTAGGGTGCTACCACAATATCCTTCTATATCACCATCAAAACTACATTCATATCCAAGTGCAATCAATAGTTATACTTAAACATATGAATATATATTTTAAAGTAATCATAGAATTCTGGCTAGAAATATGATTGATTCATTCTGCATATGATTTAAAGTTTAGAGAATATTCAACTTTGATTCAATTCAATGTTATCATATATCAGTGCTTGTTTCAACATACAAAAACAAAACGACAAATCTTGTTGAAAGTAAATACCTTTTATTAAACTTACAAAAATAAGAGTAGCTTGTATTAGATTGCAGTATTTGTTTTCAATGTATAATCAAGTATTATACTAAGTATGTTCAAGACAAATTAACCATAAATTCAGTTGTAATTAAGATTCTGAATATATTCAACAATGCATTCATATTTGATCATGCAATTCAACATAGGTTAATATTACTTCATATTCAATTTAAACAGAATTAACCATACAATCGATTTATGCACCATGGAAATTCATAAGTTATTTAGTTACCAGTCTTTATATGTGAAGAAAGTTTAAACAGTCTTGCAAGGAAGAATTATATAGCTTTCTCAGCTTGATTAAAACACTTCCAGTTTAGAAACTTGATCTTCAGTTTGTAGTCCTCTTCACTCAATGTTGTTAAGGAAAAACAAGATGACTTTTTCTTCAGAACTTCATGTCCCACGATGCAATGGAAACACACACCAAGGGGTTTACTCTTGTTACAGGCTACAGCAGCGCCAACTCGAACTGGTTTCAAAAGCACTTTGGTATTAAGTAACTTTAGTATTCTTCTGTTTACTTCTTTGTGTATTTTAGCATACTTTTAGATTTAGTAGCAACAAAAGTATTTTTACTAATTGTTTGAATTAAGATATTTTCTTCAAGAACGTCATTGAAGTTAGAATGTTGAGAGTTGTTGTTGAGTCTTCAGCGATTCAGTCCAATTGTACACACTTAGATGTTTCTGTGTTGCTTTTCCAAGAGTAGTATTGTCTTTTGAGAGTCCTTGGAGAGAGATTTCCTTTGAGAGAGAGTCCTTCTTTCCATGCTGCAAGCATTTTTATAATATATGAGAATAGGTGTACCTCTCAGATTATTGTCATTCAATTGGTCGACTCTGCTAATCATTCCATTGGTAAACTTCATCAGGTAATTTTATTGGCTGTTTTGAATGTAAGCAGATGACATCATAACTTCATCAAACAAATACCTCCCCATCTTCATTCAAACAAAGGGTCATAAATCACAGAAAATGCATTCATTTAAAAATACTCTTGTGAAATAACTTTCCCTAAGTTATTCATTTTTACTTGATAATCACATTTCTATTTTCCTGATGTGATTTCACACAATGCAGTACCAAATTAAGTCATATATATATATATATATATATATATATATATATATATATATATATATATATATACGTCCAATAATTATCATTCTGAATTAATTAATTAGATTGTAATCCATTTCCTGAATGATAAATTACTTATTTTTTGTGATTTAAGTAAGTCTTTAATACACTATATTTTCTATGTTTGTACATCTATGAGTTCACAAGAATACTGCTTTTATAACAGTTAACATATTTTCCAATTAAAAAAATTAATTCCAAACTGAACCATCTCCATTATCCACCAGATGGCAGTATGACACCATTTTGACCAGATTTCGTATTGAATACACATTCCTTTAGACACTGTGGGGCAGTTTACAAGCAAAAACTGAAAGCATGACAACAGATCTCTTGCGCTTTTATGGTCATGACAGTTCTGCTTCCACGTTTACATGAGAGTTTATTTTAGAGAGAGAATTTAGTCGTCCAAATGCAAACGACCTCATTAATAATAAAATAATGGGCGGATTTATTTAAAAATCACCAAACGCGCTGAAAAGAGATGCTGCACGATAAGGATATCATTCAAATAATGCACAGGTGTTTACATGAGGCTTTACGCGCTAGGCAGAGATGAAGAGAAGGTTACCCCCCATCTGTCTAGAATGCAAAGGGCTTGCAGTTAAAACGGTTCATGCTGCCAAGAAGAAGAAAATAATAATAGTTATTACTATTATTGTTTTGAATTAGTTGTTTTAGAAATGGTAGAAGTAGCATGTGTACAAAAACCGACAGCACTCAATTCCCATTACTGCTTTTCTTATGCTTCTTAGGCTACTGATGTCCTTTCACACACCCATATATATTAGTCTTAGCCAACTGCGTAGCTGTTAATGTGCTAAACAAAAGGATTATGCGTTTAATGTGGAACAAATATATTAAAAACAACTCATGATGTGTTGGTTTCAAACACAGGTACTTTGTTGAAATATTAAAATTAATTATGCAGAAAATGTGGAAACTTACACAAACGCTGTTAATATAATAAATACATAATTTGTGTGTATTTGCTAATTAGTTATGAGGGTATATAAAATCATAGTCCTACTTACAACGTAGTTGCGACAAAAATGGATGGATGAAGACGCAGACAAACACTGGCTAGATTAAGTCTTGTATGGGAAGCACTCCTTCAGTCCCATGTAATGGGTTTAAAGGAAAGGAATCGTATAGTGCGCCGAAATTCGGCACGAAATGCAACCACCTCTTGGTGCTGTTGATCAGATGATGCTCCTGGATCAGCAGCTACAGTGTTCAAACCAACTTTAATTTAAAGAAGAACAGTTGTGAGTTGCTTCACAGCTTTTGCTTTACATGTGACTCCTAAGAATAATATGTGAAAAACAAAACATATCTGTGGCGGAGTGTCCCGCCCCTATTTATTATTATTTGTATTTTTGTTTGCGGCGCGGATAAAAGCGCCGCGTCTTTTATTATTATATTTAAAAACCCTGTGAGGATGCATGGCTGATCAGCTACTGATTATTTAACTAGCTGACAGTCATGCATCCTTACCAAACACGTACAGACTCTGGCCGAGGGATAATAAGATAATTAACAACTAGTTAATCCCTCGGCCAGAGTATATAAACCTGCAGCTCTCTGCACTCGAGGCTGAGTGTAGAGGAGAGTACAGGAGAGCGGAGAGAGAAAGCAACATTTAAAAACAATTGCTAAAACGTGCTGGATTACCCAGCACATCACTTACTTGTTTGTTTGTTCATTCGTTTGGCCCTCGTGCCCTTTTGTTTTGTGTTTTGTTAAATCTTTTGTTTTGTTTATTAATAAATACGCTGAGTGCCGCAGCATTCAGCTTCACCCGCCCATCCACTGTTTTGGTGTCAGTTACTTCCTGGTCCGTGACGTCATCCACCTCACCACTGCGAGCCAGACTGTCACAATATCGCATGTGGTTGAGGAGATAAAGCCATTTTACACGTGTCAGGTAGGCTGTGTGCGTATATGCGGTATGTTATTGTTTTTCACAATTTATTTGTTTGATTCACATGTAAAGGAGAGCTTGTGAAACAATTCACAATTGGTCTTCTTCACATTAAAGTTGGTTTGGACGCTCTAGCTACTGTGGTTGAGGAAATAAAGCCCTTTTACGCGTGGCTGAGGCTAAGTGTGCGTATGTGCGGTATGTTATTATTTTCCATAAATTATTCTTAGGATTCACATGTAAAACAGAGACTGTGAAACAATTCACAATTGGTCTCCTTTAAATTAAAGTTGGTTTGAGCACTCTAGCTTCTGTGGTTGGCGAGATACAGCCATTTTCATTCATGTTGGGTTAGCTTGAGTCGAATATCAAACGAATATCAAACGTCAAGCTAACTTTACCATGGTAGCATATTTTAGTTTAGAAAAGTAAATGATGGCTGGCGCAATTACCATATTGTATTGATGGGGCTGGTATTTCACAGGACGTCTGGAATGATGAGGATTCCAGCAAATGGTCTGATGCCACTGCCACTGGCCAGTCAACCATTAACCGGTGCATTTCTGAAATTGGGACCTTGCGCTTTGATCGCAGGACTGCAGGCGTTTTCTCTCCTGCAGGTACAGATATTTTAGTTTCTTGATTATTATCTTGTACCTGCAGGAGCGTTCTATTTATACCAAGTTCAAACAGAGCACCGGTAATGCTGGTGAAAATGGTGGCATTTACTTGGCGAGGTCGATCCAGTTCATCCATAACCCCCAGGTCCGCAATAATTTGGAGGGGGGAACGAGTTCCCTCATCCGTACAGCGGACCTGGTGTTTCGTGCTGTCAGAAGGGGTGGAAGCTTGAAACATCCTGCGGGAAAAAAGCTACATTATTCGTAGTATTATTATTATTATGATAATAATGCTGGTCATAACGATCTAGTAGTTCTCATGCATCACTCACAATACACTGAAATTAATAAATAATGGTATAAATCAACATCTCTATATGCAATGTATATGTAATTTAGCCGCGACCCTCATCAGGAGAAGCGGATTGATAATAATGGATGGATGGATATTTAACTGATTTGTATTAGTAAGACTGGGATAAGGAAAATCTTACTTATGCTGCAGAGGAGGACGGAAAGACCGTATCCCAGAGAAGAGCATTCTTTTACATAGGGTAAGTGGAGGAGGTATCGTGTTATTTCATGAAAGTCTATCGTTAAGTATTTTGCACGACTGTGGAGTTTGTTGCTATGGGACTAATTAGGCCAATTAGCATGCACTTTACCGTGCTTTACCAAAGTGTAATGACACTTGAGTCAAACATTTTTTTTGCCGTGCACTTTTGGAACGAGCACAATCATGCGTCATTTGCGCGTGACACGTCATGAATGCACTATAGTAGCGTGATTAAAACTTGCATGTAAACACCGCCTGTGTCTCATAAGAATTTTACATGGTCCTGTTATCAGTTTCAGGATAAAAGGTGTAAACGAAATCTGTTTGAAGCTCGATACTTAATCTGATAAAGATTTGAATTTGTTTAACAAAGTCACATCTGATTGCTCTATACAGCAGGAATATTTTGTAAAACGGTCCAAAACAAGTTTTTTCAGTTCATACTCCACTTAAATCTGGCTGACCAACATAGCAGGGGATTTAGCTTACAAATGGCATTCATGTCTTAGATGAGATTGTCCAAATTGATTTTAGAAATACAGTCAATGGTATATTCTCATTTAAGCAAATATAAATTGTACTTTTTATATCACAAAGTGAAATTAGCTACATTTGAGAGAGGGAAATAAAACTGTTATGGCTGGTTTCATAAGCAAGGTGGGTAATACAGTATATTTTCAAGTACTAATCAAGATTTGTGAAACCAGCCATTAATGTTTAACAATTTGATATAAGCAGCACTTTTGAGTCCTTAACATTCATTTAACTAGTTTTGTAACTTTAAATATCTTGATAAATCAGTCCTGTAGTGCCTTAAAAAATGATTACTGTCTATTTTATTGTTGCAGTTTCATTTATATACTGTATATATATATATATATATATATATATATATATATATATATATATATATATATATATATTTTATGTGTATAAGGCTTTTTGTTTGCTGTTCCCCATACAGGTGTTGGCGTGTTGTCTGTGATCCTGGTGGCTGTGTTTCTAGATGACATGGACAAAGAAGCAGCCCAGGAGTTCAGAGACAACAGGCAGCCATTTTTCTCAGTTTTCCTAGCTACTTTCAAGCATCTCCGAGACAAGCGACAGATCCTGCTTATCCCCATGACAATGTACAGCGGCTTTGAGCAGGGTTTCCTCGCCGGAGACTACAACAAGGTAATAGATGGAAATGTACTAGATTTCTGTGGGGGAGCACAGTATAGCAGACATGCTTACACTTTTCAAAGCAGCCGTTAGATATATTGACATGCATATACCTATACTTACATGTATTATGGATTTTGGTGCTCTTTAAAGTTGCATTGGAAGAGAGTAAAAGTTATCTATGGAGAAGCTGTAGCACAAGCAGTAGCAATTTGTGAATTCCCTACACACAAACCTCTTCCTTGCCCTGCAGGGACCACAGTATTGTCTGCATGCCCACACAATCACAGGTCTCTCTTTCTGAGGCTACCACCAAGCTGCCAACTGTGCCAAGATTGGGTTGTTGTTTTTGTGATGTGGACAACTGTCCACTGAAGGCTAAGTTGGTCATGTGATGTAAGCCAGATTCAAACCTGAACCTCCTGGGGTGAAAAGCAATAGTATTACTATATGTGCTATTCCATGCAACATCTGATGTTCAGGTATGTCCTTTCCCAAGTTTCTTGTCCAAGGTGCTACCTCAATGTTGGGGTATGGATCAAGTTCCAGTCCGGAACTCCCAACACTGACTGTCTCTCTCTTTAGTCCTATGTGACCTGTGCTCTGGGAATACGGTATGTTGGCTATTCGATGATCTGCTTTGGTGCTACAAACTCCCTTTTTTCCTTTGGCTTTGGAAAGCTGTCACGTTATACTGGAAGAATCGCCCTTTTTGCCCTAGGTAAGAAAACAGTTATTAACTGTGAAAGACCTTTATACTGGAGACATGGTCCCAATGTATTTCATCTCATTTCAAATTATTATGTTTTTTTTTGTTGCAGGTACAGTCACAAACTTGGCATGTATAATAGCCCTGTTTCTTTGGAAACCTCATCCTGACGACTTAGCAGTGTTCTTTGTGTTTTCTGGCCTTTGGGGAATGGCCGACGCTGTGTGGCAGACACAAACAAATGGCAAGTTCTAAATTTTCATATTACACCTACAGTAGCATATTCTCAGAAACAATTGTATTGATAGGATATTACAGTTTCATATTACGTAAAAAACACACTTCAATGTGAGTTCATATAAGGCAGAATATATGACATACTGTATATACATTTAACATACAAAACGTATGTGTTCCACATTGTGTGAACTGTTAATGTTCAAGTTTTATCAAAATAATAATTCTCTATTGTTGTTTCAGCTTGGATACTTTTTTATTTTCCATTCTAACTAACTTTCCTCCTCAGGGCTGACTGCGGAGAAGTACAATGGGGAAGAATAAAATTGTCGCACATGCTTCAGTTAAAAAGCCCAAGGCACCGCTAATATGCTTTATGTGGAAAATTACATTGTCAAATACTGCAGCTTTAAGACCTAGAAAAACATGTTCAACTGCTATTACCATTCAATGTTTTGAAACTACTTGGTGGGTTTAAAAAAGATATCACGTTTTACTCAATATAACGGATTGTCAATGCATTCTATTTCATTTCAGCTCTCTATGGAGTTCTATTTGAAGAACACAAGGAGGCAGCATTTGCCAACTATCGGCTCTGGGAGTCTGTGGGCTTTGTAATAGCCTTCGGATACAGCAGCTATTTATGTGTAGATGTTAAGCTGTATGTTGTGCTTGCTGTGTTGGTGGTAGGCATGGTACTCTATGGCTGTGTGGAATACATTGAATACAAGAATCCTACTGCCTGCATTGAGAACAAGCTAGAGGTAGAAGAGGACCAATATATTGCCCAGTCTAAACTGTAGTGAAGTATTGTGGTGGACTTTCAGCCTTTAACTATTTTATTTATTGGACAGTAAAATATAACAATAAATGTGTCATCCACATACAGTACATCTCCCTAGGTTAAACAAAGATAATAGCATTGTGTGTGTTCTGTACAATACAATTGTATATACAGCTTGATGTGTATGTAATATTAAATACAATAATAATTATGTAAAATAAGTTTTGAAATAACAGGAAGTAGTCAGAGGAAATTACACCTAGGGGTAGATGTACTAAAGTGTTGCAAACGAGTCGGAAGTCCAGGGTGAAATGTACTAAACAAGCACAATGCTGTTAGCGACTTTTTAGAGAATGCTTTGCGGCAGCAGTTTCTGTTTGCGGTTCAAGCGTAGATGAATATGTAGTTATGGGCAGAAAAGGGGCAGAGATAGTGCAAATCAGGGTTCTCAAATATTGTAATGAGATCTATGAAAGCAGCAGACAATTGCGACACTTACAATTGCATCAATTTGTTAAGAACTTTTGAAAGCATGTTTTAAACAGTCGCAATTGTTGCTGGCATTTCCCAGTATGATTTTTCTCGTGCCTTGCCAGTTGTGCTCAATGCATTTTTGAGGCAAACAGCCAAACACCCATTTTTCCCTAAAAGCAGGGTGTACTTACAAGCCTTGAAAACACATTTCTATGACATTTCTGGCTTCCCCAACGTGTTGGGAGCAATAGATGACACACATGTGCTGCTAACCCCTCCAGCATGATTTATTTTGTGTTACCATACCGGAAGCCTACAGGCTAAAGTAAAAAGAAAGTGCGCTAGATGTTCATTTGATTTTACTACTGTATTGTATACAGTATAGGCCTACTGTACAGACTTATATTTTTGCTCATAATGTAATGTGTAACCTACTCAAAACCCATTATAGTTATTTCAGTGCAATGATTTATACATTTAAATACATTGAGCACTATAAATGTATGTGTATGATTTTATTATATATTTTTTAAACCCAGCACCCTTGGACCCTAGCATATATAGACGTTATCCTTTGGGCACACTCTGCTGCAGTAAACCACAACTTAACTCCCACTATGTATTTGAACAATGTCACACGACTCTCGCAATAGAGATATCGCTAAGAAGATGCAACAGATATTTAAATTAGTATATTGCGGTTCTTTTCATTAACATATTTTCTCTTAGTACATACGACAAAATGTATACTTTGCTAAGTGTTGCAACGGAAATGCAAATTGCAGTATGTTTGCGCTGCGACTAGCCCATCTTAGTACACCTACCCTCTAGTATTTAAAAAAAAAAATGCCAGTTTTACTAAATGTCAAAATGAAGCTAGATGTATGTAACACATATATGATTTCTCATTAGGGTAGCCAACTTTACATTTTTTCACCTCCCCCCCCGGAGAGTATACAAATTCCCTTATTAAAATCGACTGTCCCGTCCAAAACCAGACAGTTGGCATCCCTATTACGATGCAGGCACCGCCTCCTTCTCTGTTTGGCTCCTAGCAACATCTATATTTACAGCGATTTGCTGAAAATAATTGAATAGCAGTATATATTAAATTATGCACCTATCAAAAGCTAAAATTGTGCTGCCATTTGTCCAGCTCTTTTGTTGTTTTAGCAACAGCAATTGATAATTAAAGGCACAGTAGTCTGTCACAAATGTGCACCGCTGGCACAGAGCCGGTGGTCACCTTTCAGCGATGTTGGCACTGAGTCTTAACGGGCAATGAGTGTCCAGTTTTCAGTGTACAAAACCGGACAGCAAGTTTAAAAAACGCCTGTCTGGTCTAAAACTGTGCAGTTGGCAACCCTATTCCTCTTGTATGCACATGATAAATGAATACTTTATTGTAAAAACAGATCTGTTTGTATTAGAAATTGGTTCCAGACAATCCATCCAAAAACAGGCTGGAATACACCGAAGGATTCTAGATAATGAAAGTTAAGTGGAAAATCATTACTATAATAATTGGGGCAGCAGTGTGGAGTAGTGGTTAGGGCTCTGGACTCTTGACCAGAGGGTTGTGGGTTCAATCCCCAGTGGGGGACACTGCTGTTGTACCCTTGAGCAAGGTACTTTACCTACATTGCTCCAGTAAAAACCCAACTGTATAAATGGGTAATTGTATGTAAAAATAAATAAATAATGTGATATCTGTATAATGTGAAATAATGTATAATGTGATATCTTGTAACAATTGTAAGTCGCCCTGGATAAGGGCGTCTGCTAAGAAATAAATAATAATAATAATTATTACATTTAATCAGTTCTAACCGTAACCATGACATCCTATATTGTATCCTTTTAATATACTGTTGTGATCCTGGCCGTTTGCAAACGGGCTTCTCCAAATCTTTAGTTCTTTTCTGTAATAAAAGTTTTCACTAATGAGTTATTTTTATGGATTAAATAAAGATGGATTTGAAGAAATTAATGTAATATGAAACGTGTTTTTTACTTTATAATTTTGTTGTTGTTGTTGGTAAGTTTCATTTCATTGTATTTGCTTTTAGCTAACGGTTAACTTAGACAAATCATGCCATTGTGAGTACTCCAGTGTATTTTCCATCACCACTGTGTTGAATACTTTCTCCACCATGGGAATGTTTACAAATGAGAGAAATATTTTCATGCTGGCTAATATATGTAAAGGTCATTATATCTGAAGGGAAATTCCATTCAAATAATACTATTTTCCTTGGAGTGTTTGTTCTAAGGTTGATCACCCTTTGTGCTGTAGATATAAATGACTGTTTATGAAACTTTTGGGGTCATGTATCAAGCATTTGCAACGGCATTAAGGCCTTAGCGCTGGGTTAACGGTGGCCTTAAAATTCCCCCGAATGTATCATGACACTTTTGGCAAGTTAAGGCCGTGTTAGCACCACAAAAATGCGCTCTGCCGTTCATTAGCCATGCATTTTAAGGCGTGTCAAGCCTTAATTATATGCATGGGCAAATTGTAGGTGGGGCTCATTTCTAAATGAAGTCTGTTATATTAAAATTAGAATAGCTGTGCCTGTTCTAAAAGGATCCACAAATAAGTCTGATTTCAATTTGGGCGCAAAGAAAAAAGCCAGAAAGCAGCTGATAGGAAAGGGCATTATGGCAGCAGTCATAACGTATTTCTTACGACAGAGTGCAGGCCCTTAACCTTCCTGAACAACACAGGGACAGAGGGAGAGTACTGAGAAGAAGGGAGAGTTTTTAGGGTCTGCATTACCCTTTCTGATCTCCCTGAGGATGAAATTATAGCTCGATAGCGGCTATTTCATTATGTACAATTGTTTGTATTTGTTATATAATAAACTTGGTTCATTAAGTTATCATTTTCATTATGTAAATTTGGTTTTATCTGTTGTATAATAATAACATAATATAAAGTCAAGACACTTAGTCAACACAGGTAATTTCTGCCTCTCCAGATGAGCTACCCAGGCTTTAGTGTACATTTTATTTAAAACACAGGTTAGTCCATTTTGAACGGTCATTTCTGCCTCTCCAAATGACCTACCTATTGTTCAGTTGAGGTAGCCCATTTGGAGGGGAGGTGGCTATTTTTCAGATTAGTCTGTAATTTGTGCTACCAGAAGCCCATTTTGAGCACCAGCGCAGCGCATTTAAGCATTTAAATGTGGCAGCTTACGCCGTGCCTCATTAATTTTGGGCCAGTTAATTTATTCAGGATGGGGTAAAATTTGTGCCGCGGCAGAACACTACTTTGCACTCTGTCAATTTAGCGCTGAGTTGTTGATCTTGATATGTCCCCCTTTGAGTTTTATTTTAGAGCTGCACTTGCCCTTTACTCTGTTAAACAACCATTCATCTTTCATAGGTCTAGAGCCATGAAGATGGCAGGGCATGTTTTCAATGAGGGACAGATTCCTTTTTGTCCTGGAGGAATTTCTTCATTTCCTTCAGCTTATGAAGCACTGTGAACATATGTGGCAGGTTGACAGGTGGTGGTGATGTCAGGCCCAGAAAAGATTAGACATACACAGACAGCACCAGGGGTATGAAAGTGCTGCGGCACGTTTTAATTATAAATAAACAAAAGGTTTTAACAAAGCACAAAACACTTTATAAAACAAAAGGCACGTTGGCCAAAATAAATAGACAGGTACAAAACAGACACGAAACAAAACAAGTTTCCTTCAACATGGTGGTAGACCCAAGCATGTGTTATACCTTGAAGGATATATCAGCTATCTCCATCCAACTAGTGTAACTAGCAAAACACTAAAATAAATTCCATAAAACAAGGGCTATACACAGGAGATACCTATGACTCAGAGGCGTGTTTTTCAAGCATAAAACAAGGGCCGATCACCACAAAACAGTGGTGATCGGAACCGATGGCAAAAAAAGCCTGACACAGTGCAATACTACAATGCCACAAAGTTCGGTGTGGATGTGTTGGACCAGATGGCACGACAGTCAAAGGTGGATCTTGTCGGTGGCCTGCGGCTGTATTTTAAGGCTGGGGCGATGCCAAATTTTTCACTATCGATATGTTGTTCTCCAAAAAAGCTGATGCATCGATCACTGACGTTATGAAAGCTTAAAAAAAAAAACCCGCTGTAATACATGTGGAGCTGTGGATTACATTGTCAATAAAGCTTTAAAAACTAGTACCCATATACATTGATTACATCAGTTTTTTTAAATTTTATTTATTTATTACCTTATTCGTGTTGATTTGTACCAGTTGGAATCATAACAGCAGTACGTTTCTAAAACGCAGGATTAAAAGACAACATTCCCCCTTTTCATGTGTATCTAATAATGTTGTTTTTGTTTATGATGAAGTGGTTTTCTACAATGCAACTTGTAAAAATGCTTCCACTGCTACCTTCATCCTCTTTAAAAAAAAAAAGCAAAAAAAAGCCATGGTTTTAAGACCATGGATGAGGCCTACAGGGTTTTTATTGAGAACTATTCCGACATATTTCCTGCTTTCAAAAAACTTGCAGCAATTACGATACCTGTATCTAATATACCAGCAGAACAGGGTTTTAGTTGTCAGAACAGCAAACACCCTCGTTTACGTGGGGATCATCTCACATGACAATTTTAATGTAAGCGCCTGAGAATTATTAACCCTTTGATTTGGAAAGAGCACGAGTCATTTTTTGACTTGGGTGCTAAAAGGAAAATGTAAAGGGCTTTTAAACAGCAAAACTGTAAATAGTTATGTTGTTGACAGCTCACCGCAGAGACATTGGTACATGTTCTACAACACTGATTTTTATGTTGTGAATGGGGGATTTTCAAAAGAAAACGTTTCATGGTAAGCTTGTCTTTATGTCTATTTCTACTACCGTTATTTATACTGTGTACTGTTTTGCATGATAACTTTGTTAATCTGAAATAGTTACACTGGAAAATAATATAACCATGTTGATGCAATATATTAAAACGCAGGTGTTATGGTTGAAAGGCTAGCGCGACCTCTGCATCTCATTAAATGGTCACGCAAATTAGTTGTTACCGGAGTATCCCAAACATTAAGATCTTTACTTTTCTTTCTTGCCGTCTTACTTTAGAAAGTAATTGTCAAACATTGAAAGGCATTGTAGCTCAGTTGATACAGTATTTGTAATTCTAGCAGAACACTCTTAACTTGCTCTGTTTCTTTGAAGATTCCTGCACAGATCCAATCCCATCAGTAAACTATTGAGCGCCATTTGTGCCAAAACTATCTGGCCCTTAGTTTGTCAATTTGTTTGTCAATTCGTGAATTGGTCAATTTGTCCAGCAATTCGTCCATAAATTTGTCAATTCATACAGTAATTCATAAACGTATTTGTTATCTAATAATACATTAATTAATTTGTCAATTCATTAATACGAAAGGCTGTACAGACGTGCAAATTTTCAATCGACCAGACAAACTTCCAACTGTGGCACTGCAACCTTTTTAGCCAATGGGAGCACACACTAATTTTGATCAATGAAAATCCAGCTTCACTCACTGCTTCAGCCAATAATATTTAGAAGGGCGTTTCAAGAGATATTCTATTTAACAAGATACTCGACTCCTCTGATTTTCAATGGAGACTTCCATCTCACTGCACGCAAAGCATTGTGCTATATAGAGAGTTAGGCAAAAAAAATTATATGGAGAGTCATTGCAGGCGTACGAAATGTTGCTAGTTTTCCTGACCTGACGTCACCCCTACAGCCAGCCTTTTCACAGTTATGTAAATAGTTTATTGTATTATAGTTATTTATGTTTTTAAGTAGTGCATTATATACTATTTATACAATTTTGTATGTACAGAGACCCGTTACAAAATAGTTACTAGTGAAATGTTTATTTTATTTATGTTTTATTTAAGTTTTTCTTGTACTGTACTGCTCCTTTTGAAAAAATAAATATATGTTTTGTTTTCCATTTAACAGAGGCCGTTCCTCTTCCCCTCTAATTATGCAACTTCTTCACTGGCTAGTCTGTATTTCAGTTATTAATAATTTTATTTTGAAGCCCAACACCTTCCAGGTGTCACTAATAACACTGCTGATGCTCTTTCTCGTTTACAGATCGCTCAATTCAGACGTCTGTCTCCCTCAGCTCAACCTTTCCCTCTATGCATTCCTCCATTCAGTGAACTGGTTTTCAACTAAATTCATCCATTTGCAATCTTCTGACTTCAGCTCAAGAGTATATGGCCTTGCTCATTCTATCCGCTCCTCCTATTCCACCGGCTGGTCCACTTTCACAACCTTTTGCAAGCAATATCACATCTACCTTTCTCCCTTCAACCAGGATTTAATTATGTATTTTCTCGTTCATTCAAAAGACAAGCTGCATCTCTCCCTGGGAACCATCAAAACTTATCTAGCTGGAATTTAATACCATTATTGGCTGTCGTGCATATTCTTTATTGCCTCATCTCAATTCTGCGCCAAGGTTGTTACCCATCAAACATGGGTAAACAGTTTTCGAAGCTCATAAACATATTACATATTTGTTTAAATATTGCTTTGATTTATCTAACAAACGTCAATACTTATGCCTTGTTGAAAAAGTGAAAGAAGTGACACACACTATATTACTTACCTGCAGGAGGGCTCTGAACAACATTGCTTGCTGACCACTCTGATTTTGTGCCAGGCATTCACTTGCAACATCCGGCTGGATCTGTCCTTGGATCAAATTAGTATTTAACAGGTGTGAGAAAAGAAGAGGGTTTGTGCTGTTATCCACATGGTTAAATCCATTGTTATCTGCATTTACAAAACTGTTGCTTGCAGAGTGATTGATCAACGGGATTTGTTCCGTGAACACGCTGTTGCAGTTTTGTGCCTGAGCTTCAGTGTCAGTCATGACATGTGAATTTGGCTTTAGCTCACTTGATAAATCAATTGACCAATGTCTTAAATAGTTTTTATCCTTTGGAATATCTGCAGACATGTCCTTTTTTGTTTCTAGTAATATGTAGCCACAAGAGACTCTTGCCATGTAAGTGCAAGTATTTTCTTCTTGTCCTACCTGTTATGATTTCTGTGACTCACCTGTATTTTTAATTCTATTTCTTCATGATGATATCTAAAAAAAGAGAAATCATGGTCAGTTTTTCTTGTATTTTTAAAAAATGTACATGTGGCAGAGTGACCCGCCCCTATGTATTTATTTATTATTATTTGTATTTTTGTTTGCGACGCAGATAACAGCGCCACGTCTTTTGTTATTATTTATAATTTAAAACCCCATGAGGACGTGTGGCTGATCAGCTACTGATTATTTAATGAGCTGACAGTCGCGCATCCTTACCAAATGCGTGCAGACTGTGGCCTGTGGGGTAATAAGATAATTAACAGCTAGTTAACCCCTCGGCCAGCGTATAAGAACCTGCAGCTGTCCATGCTGCAGGGTTGGTTGTTGGGTGTACAGAGAGGAGGTACGGGGAGATAGAGAGGAGACAGAAAATAACAATTGCTAAAACGTGCTGGATTAGCCAGCATGACACTTACTTGTTTGTCTGTTTATTCGTTTGGCCCTCGTGCCCTTTGGTTTCTGTTTTGTTTAAATCTTTTGTTTTGTTTATTAATAAAATCAGCTGAACGCCGTTGCATTCAGTTTCACCCGCCCATCCATTGTTGTGGTTCTGTTACTTCCTGGTCCGTGACGTCACCACACCTCACCACTGCAAGTCATCCTGCCACAGTACATAAGTGAAATATCAAACTAACACAAATGAATAGATGATAGCTGTTAAGTGGTAGACATCTATAGTGTAGTAAGGGCTATTTGAAGTTGATTCTTAGGTTGCCAAAAGCTGAATGGCACACAAGAAAGGTTTCTTAGTACACTGTTCAAACCTGACCAAGGGATTAATTTAAACTTTTGCTCCAGTGTATAAATATACTACTACTACTACTACAACGACTACTACTGATATTAATTTAAAAAATGCAAGACTTAAGAGATACACCGTCCATAACTTAAACACTCATTTAGAAATAGTAAAAGAAATGTGAATTCAATGACATACTTTTCAACTAGTCTTTTTTTTAATGTCATACTAGTTGAAATGTTTATCACTGAATTTAAGGTTTATTTATTTTTTTATTTCTGAACCGTAGGAGAACTACAGTTAGAGGACCTGCAATACTTTCTTATCCTGGGATGTGTATAAGGGTTTGGCAGTAAGTAATGGCAACTTGGACCTTAATCAGGATATTCATTCTACAGAGAAGATACTGCAGTCTACCAATTCTCTAAATGTGTACAAAGCCATTGTGACAGAGATTGAATGATTCTTGGTGTTAGATCTCCCTCCCGACCTGTGAGGGCGCTGTGTAAAGGGAACACAGTACCCTGGACTGGATGGCCCGATAATTCATTCCCAGGGTTCAGCGGAAGTTGGCCAACTAGAAAGGGGGTGGAGCTACGGTACACTAAATCATTGACCCGGAAGGGAAACGATGTGGTATCCGCGGACTGGAGGAGTCGTTGCACTCGTTAACCAAGGGGTCATAGTTGGCGATATATAATGGGACGTAGCGAGGTGATCTGTTCCTTTGTATGGTTGTGCTAAACCCGGAAGGACCAGTATAAGAAAGAACCGTGAATGTTTTGTTTGTTTGTTCAGTCTGTCTAAAACCTGTTTGTTTGTTTAAGATTAGACGACAAACACGTTCCGGAGCTGTCGCTTAGGGCCAGCACAAAAACCTGAACATCACTACACCATTGTTTCATGTAATACATTGTACTTCGCCACAAGCACTGCAGCACTCACTTTGGACTTGTGACATGTGTGTGTCTAATTGTGTTTAGTACTGTGTTTATTGTTTGCAGGACTGCAACCCTTTATTATTACTGAGCAATACACATTGCTGTGTATTGCCAGCCCTCTATTATTTACTGCTTGGTCATCAGACCATTGGATTATAAATAAAATAAACCATTTCACCTGTACTTTGTTGTCTGTCTGTATCATTGGATTACTGCACCCGCATTCCAAGACATACAACTATACTGTATAATACTAGTGATTTAAGGTAGTATTTCAAAATGTTACCACCTAAATGATCTTGAATCTGTTTGTAATGTGCTGCACGGGTGATGGTGTATTCAAAAGCAAAGGTGAACTTGGTTGTACATCAGAAGTAATGACCCTTATAAATAACAGAATAGCATTGCATTGTGTGTACTTTAGTGATGAAATTCTAGATGATTAACATTACTCCAGAATGTACATAGACTACAAATGCTCAACAGCAATACATTGAACCTTGAAACACGTATTTACTGTATTTAAGCATTGGGCAAATACCTTTTATTGGTCTAAAGTCCTCTGTTTAGTATAAGCTACAATTTTAAATATAAATGCTCGCAAATTAGCATACCACTCAGACCTTAAATTGTTTTATAAAAAATAATGTATTCAAAATAAATAAAATAAGCATTTGGATCTTCGTTTGCTTTGTTTGCAGAAGACAGGTTAATGATTACACTAGTGATGTTGATAAGAATCACTTTTTTAAATAAGAAATTCTTGTTGTCAGTCTATTTAAAAGTTGAGCACTGTATGCAAATGTTCAAAACACAGAATTCTCCAGACAAACACACATTAATCCACCTAAAAGGAGACTAAAATGTAACCTTGAACAATGAACGGACATTTAAATTATGTGACTCAATGTCAGTGTGCCTGTATCCCACAGAATAACAAAACAGATATGTACAGTTACTACTGTTACTCTACACATGTATGGAATGGTTATTTATTCATTTAAAAAGAACACATAAAAAAATATACCAAACATTCTGTCAAGGTCATGCTGACAAGCCAGTCCCAACCTTCTGCCTGGGAAATCAAAACAGATGCATGTGTCAATCACAGACTGATCTCACTATAACACTGTAACACAATAACAAGTCATGTCACACTTTGAGAACTTACTGGAAATTAATTCTTACTCGAAAACTGTCTGTTGGTTTGCTAATTACTGTAGTGTAGTATTCATAAAACTACAAATAAAAAAAAAAAGATTACTTATGATATCCATCACAGGGCCACATAATTTGTTTGCAGGGAATATATTATTTTCAAAATTGTGCGATTTCCATTATAAGCATCTATTTGTGGATTTGTGGATTTGTGGGTTTTTAAAAAAAAAATTTACTCAGTATTGCTAAAGCAGACTTTATGTGTGTAGTTAAAGCTGAACTCTCTTGTAAAAGATCTACAGTATTAAAAAAATACAATAAATAAACATGTTTGTTCCTGATGAAATTTGCATAGTTTTCAAAGCTTACTGTTAACCCTTTTCTTTTGTAATTTCAATCATGTGAGTAAAGTGAACAGAATGATATGTTAATGCTGAGAATAGTAAGTTTTTTATTTTTTACTTTGGTTATTTCCCTTTTAATGTTCTACGCATTTTTAACATAGAAGATAACAGTCAGCTTGACAGGAATCCCAGGTTTGATGAACAAATCGAGTTTGAACTTTTGTCTGCGTCCTTGCTAGGACAATGATTGACTATCAGTGGTGCCTTTTTGTTTGCCAACAAGGGCCAATAAAAGGTACAAACATCTAAGAGCTCCTAGATGTGCTGGATGTCAGTGCCAAAATGGTTACCTGCAAAGCAGCGTTTTTACTTTTCACTGTTTTCCATTCAGGTATGTACATTAAGATATTTTTTTGAAGAAAGCTGACGCATTGTGACCATTGTGAATACAATACATTGGGTTTTCATTCTAATAATTATATAGTGTAATCATTTATTTTGGTTATTGTTCTTATTATAACTTGGATACTGCCACAACTGATGGTATTTTATGTACCGGTATTTAACAATTTATGTAGGAAGCTGAATCTAATTAAGAAACTGCAACTACTGTAACATAGCAGAATTTAAATGGGGGGAAAAAACTACAATTGAAATGAAATTGTGTTTAATAATTCACAAACTATTTTTTTAAAACTGTACAATACACTTTCTTGAAAAGTTAAAGAAAATGGGGAGCTTTTCTACATTATGGTAACTGATCAAACTACAAAGTGACCCCAAAACAACTGTTTTTTGCTCATAATACGATTAAGATTTTTTTAAGGGAAAAGAAAAACAGATTGAAAGGAGAGTCTTAATAACATGGTTTCATTCATTAGTCATGCATCCACTGCTCTGTATTCTTTTTAGGAGGTTTGCTAGTTTTATTACTAATATCATGTGGTTAATACTGTCAGAGTTTCATAGGATTCCCTGAAATGGGATTACATTTGAATTGTGATTTCGCAATATCCTACCAGTACCAGTTAAAACAAACAACAACTGTGACAAATATAGGTGATTTGTTTTACTGTTTAAATTCTTGGACAAAGTTATCCAAATGCTTGTTATTTGATACTTTTAACAACAGATAGTAAAAATCAACATCATAATTAAAATGTAATCATTGGATAGATCTGCACTCAGCTTTTAATAGCAACATGTATGTTAGGTAGTTGCATCCTATTCAACATATTGTACTGTATACACTGTATAGGAAGAGATTCATTTTGTAATCATTACTTGTGTGTTTTCCTTTTTTTTTAGTGGCGGCCAGTATTTTGGAAGACTATATCAAAACTGAAGGAGCCTGTATATTGGCCGGTCGGAAAGAGTCTTACACAACAAAAACTAACCTAGAATGTGCAGAAAAATGCAATACTGAAACAAAGTTTACTTGCAGGTACAATTCATTTTTGTATTTATAGCATTGTATTTTTTGGATCAGTAATGTAAGTAGTCACATACTAACTTCAATAAGACCATGTCCACATTGAGTATCTACTCTAAAGTGTTAATCCATGCTCACTTGATTGTTTTTTCAATTCACACATTACCCACCAAGCTCAAAACACAGGGTGCATTAAGTAACTGAGCGGCTCAGAGCAAGAATTTTTCCGCTCACTCAGATCACTGATGAAATTTGCTCTGCAGCGCTCTGAGCTGCTCAGAGGGAGCAGAACTGAACATGCCGTTAAGTGGGTTCTTTCACTGAGATGCTCTGAGCAGCTCACTTATTTAACGCACCCACTGTGTCTTACTGTATGTGTATGGAGTCACAATTCCGGTGGCCCAGAAATTTAAATGTTATAGTTGTGGATGATAAATGGGCTTCATCAGAAATTTTGAAATTAAAAATAAAGTCTGTAGACTACGTAGAACAGCAATGCATCCATGTTGTACATCTTTTCTAACATTTAGTTTTTCTACCCATTATTAGGTCTTTCGCATACACTAACAAAGATCAGGAATGTATAACATATCTAGACAACAGAAAAACAACACAGGTGTTGCGAAAGGGGGACACAACCTTCTATGAGAAGAAAAGTAAGTGATGTACAAAGAATATAATGATATTTAAAAAGTGGATACGTGTATAATGTTATCTCTTAAAATTTCCATGCCTGGATAAGCTTTTTGCAACAGTTAGATTTTCCCCCTGTTCTGGTTCCAGATATTAAATTCCTCATAATTGTGGAATTCACAGTAAATTACGTCAAAAATGTCTATAACGTTAATGATTTATACATAACTGCGGCGGTCAGTAAGTTAATAAAATAAAAACATCATCCCATTATGGATTTAAGCAAGTGCAAAGGTGAAAGGCAACTGTGCTATGAGGAATTAAAATAAATAGAATGGTTTAAAACATACAAGAAAATGACTGTTTGAGAAAATAACAGCTAGTATTCACTGAAAATGTGCCTTTCCTTTTTTACTTGCTTCAAAACGGGGGTCAACGTTTATCATCAATTTTCTGGTACAATTTGCCAAATTGTATTTCAACATAGAGTAGCGTCTGGGCCAGCTAAAATTACCTGTAACAATGATCAAGAGAACTCAGAATCAGGGGGTCAAAAAACATCTGCAGAGGGAGACAGCTGGATTTGGTTAAATTCAGGAAATGCTCCAGCTCTGCTGTACACCCTATGGATTGTCAGGGTACAGTACATTGTCAGGGTACATTACATTTCCTGTTTCTGACAGGAAACCTTAAAAAAAATAGCAAACACTTTTTATTTTAAAGAACTATATTTAATCAAGAAATATATACAGAACTAACGACACATATACATAAATGTGTTTTTAAGGTGACTGTTTACATTTATGTTTCCATATACTGTTTCCGTTTTTTCTCATAATCAGAAAGCTCAGTAAGAAACAAAAAAAAACTTGTGAATGAACAAACAAACTAATTAACACATTTGGAGCCTCAATATTCAAGTAATTTTCTGTTTGAAACAAACCAGAAAATAATTTGTTTAAATTAGCTGAAAACCTGTGTACTATTAGTTATAACTGTAGATAGAGCAGGTGATGCTACAGTACTTTTAAATGTGATTGTAGCTGATTAAGTGTGATCATGTGCTGCTGCTGCCTTCCAAGAGCCCCGTGTTGATGTAAATCTCAATGGGTTAAAGAAGTGAAGTGAAGTACATATATATCTTCATTTTCTACCGTACTCTAAATACGATACTTCACTTTTATGGGCTCTGTCAGTTGTTAACCTTTTTTGGTATTTACTTTTTCAGCTAAACTTAAAGTTGACTAGTAAACAAACACAAGATAGGAGAGGTTATACACACTGTAAAAGGTTTAGACAAACAAGAGGAGGTTGAATCAGCCCCCGCCAGGTTATTACTTGTTTGCTGTGCTTTGGACAGTCAATTTCAGTACATTCCCAATGCTGGAATAATCAAGAAGACAAAGGCCAAAGTTTTTTGCAAGCACTGGTAAATATGACGCTCATATGAAATCAACTAAATTCAGTGGTTTCAGGCCAATCTGCCAATGTTATACCTTTAATTTACAGTTGGTATGATACATATTTGTATTATTAATATTTAGTTACACTTCCCTGTTCCCTTTTTAAGATATTTGTACCTTTTTTCAGTTTACCTGATAGAGTGCAAAGAAGGCAATGGAATGGGCTATAGAGGATTCTTATCCCACACTGCTTCAGGAAAAACCTGCCAACTGTGGACCTCCAGTTCCCCACATAACCCCAAGTATGTGTTTATTTTTTAATAATGTGCCTGTATCAAATTTAAGACACTCATAGTGTGCTGTTCATTTCACATGTTGCACAAAAAAAGCCAGTGAAGGGGTGGGGACAATTTCACCTTCTTGGTGAAAAGATGCAGAATGTGCAAGAAAGTTTCCATAACTTAGTATACTGCCAGACATCGTGTTTTAAAAGGAAAATGCATGTTTGCTAATCCATGTGTTTCTTTCAAACCTGAACATTTAAGACCAATATCATGAATGGATGTGCATGACGGGGAAAATGTACAGTGCCTTGCATAAGTATTCACCCACCTTGGACTTTTCCACATTTTGTAGTGTTACAACCTGGAATTAAAATGGATTTAATTAGGATTTTTTGTCACTGATCTACACAAAATAGTCCATAATGTCGAAGTGGGGAAAAAAATCTACATATTTTTCAAAATGATTTACAAATAAAAAACTGGAAAGTCTTGATTGCATAAGTATTCACCCCCTTTGCTGTGACACCCCTAAATAAGCTCTGGTGCAACCAATTGCCTTCAGAAGTCACATAATTAGTTGAATGGAGTCCACCTGTGTGCAATTAAAGTGTCACATGATCTCAGATTAAATACACCTGTTTCTGGAAGGCCCCAGAGTTTGTTAGAGAGCATATCTAAACAAACAGCATCATGAAGACCAAGGAGCTATCAAAACAAGTCCGGGATAAAGTTCTGGAGAAGCACCAATCAGGGTTGGGTTATAAAAAAAATATCCCAAACTTTGAACATCCCCCGGAGCACTGTTAAATCCATTATTAAAAAATGGAAAGATTATGGCACCACCGCGACTCTGCCTAGAGAAGGCCGTCCACCAAAACTCAGTGACCAGGTAAAGCGGGCATTAGTCAGAGAAGCAACCAAGAGGCCAAGGGTAACTCTGAAGGAGCTGGAGAGATCCACAGCTGAGATGGGAGAAACCATCCATGGGACAACTATAACCCGGACGCTCCACAAAGCTGGGCTTTATGGAAGAGTGGCGAGAAGAAAGCCATTGCTGAAAAAACCCCATATCAAATCCCGTTTGGATTTTTCCAAAAGGCATGAGGCCTTAGTGCAAAACGCTATGTGTGGCGCAAAGCCAACACTGCTCATCACCCTGAGAACACCATCCCCACGGTGAAGCATGGTGGTGGCAGCATCACGTTATGGGGATGCTTTTCATCGGCAGGGACTGGGAAATTGGTCAGGATTGAGGGCAAGATGGATGGAGCCAAATACAGGGAAATTCTAGAGGAAAACCAGCCAGAGGTCTTCTGAATATCTCCTTCTTTAGGCCCTCGTCTGGCTTCCGGATCCTTTCCTCATGCCAGGTTTTCCGGTTCTGTATATAAAAGATTCCACCTCTGCTGGTATTGTGGTTATTTCCCTTTTTTTGTGCGAGTCCTACGCGTTCCCATGGACCAACCCCGAGTGTTGCAACCAGAGCCCTTTTATGTAACTTGGAACACCCCCCAATTAGTGGAACACCAATCAGCGATTGATATTTAAATTGCCTGCTGATTCTGGAGTTTTCCAGCACATTCTCCTATTGCTGCCCCCAACAAAGATGGCGACCGCTCTTTTGGGACTTCCGCCCAAAAGCCGGAACGTCTGCGTCACGCCCTCTCTGTTGAAAGCCTCGAGGTTGGCTCACAGCCCCCTGGTGGTTGGGAGGTCGAATTTTAGCATAAGATCGCTTTACCTCGTCACACCCTCTTTATGTATCAGTTACACAAACCCAATAATAACGGTTATAATTTTTTACAGCATCACACCAACAACACATCCAAATGCAAATTTAGAGTCAAATTTCTGCAGAAATCCAGACAATGATCCCGAAGGACCATGGTGCTACACCACCGATCCAGAGTTGAGATGGGATCACTGCCTGATACAAGATTGCAATGGTATTGTTTTTCACACTGTTTTTTTTTCAGTCTTTGTCTGCTTTGCTATATCTGCTAATACTCTTTATGGTTTGATATCCAATTTACATTTTCTCTGCTACAACAGTTTCAAATTAAAGTTGCTGCATTATTTTTTTATTTATTTTAAATATAATTGAAAAGCATCTTTAACATACAGTGCTTCCTTAAAATTGACCTTCGTCATACCTTTACAGAGGAATGCATGCACTGCAGTGGAGAGGATTACCGGGGGAAAGCTGCGAAAACAGAAAGCGGCTATGTTTGCCAGCGCTGGGATTCTCAAACTCCACACAGCCATGGATATCTACCAGATATGTAAGTGTGAAGGAATGCAAACTGCCCACAAATTAAACGTATGTGTTCTTGGGACTGTGAATACTGCGCTATTGGCTCATGTATAAACATCTGGGTTGACTGTGACCACAAACTGGTATTTTTGTGAGAAAAAAACTACAAAGAAATACAGATTCCGTCAGTTATACAGTATATCTGTGTAAATATATTTAAAAATTACAGTTAAAAATTTCTGTTTAATAAACACACATTTTCCAAGACCATTGAGAATGTATTGAAATTGCACTGTCCAAATCAAAGCCAGTGATAACCAGTCATGTACATTTTGGTAGAAAGTTGTCTTTCCAAGTGGCTTGTTTCACAGTTTTGTAAAAGTCCTGATGTTCATTTAGCAGACGCCTTTATCCAAGGCAACTTACAGAGACTAGGGTGTGTGAACTATGCATCAGCTGCAGAGTCACTTACAATTACGTCTCACCTGAAAGACGGAGCACAAGGAGGTTAAGTGACTTGCTCAGGGTCACACAAGGAGTCAGTGGCTGAGGTGGGATTTGAACCGGGGACCTCTTGGTTACACGCCCTTTTCGTTAACCACTGGACCACACAGCCTCCTGATGTTCAACTGCAACGCAGTGGCACTACAATGGCAATGCAATGGTTCTGTGCTAAGGGGCAATGGTAGCACAAGCACAGCTACAGTTGTGTGTGAGTCATTGGTAAAATTTGATCACACTGACAACATTTTCATATTTTGACATACCAATGGTATCGCAATGGTATAAAGCAACACATACTGTACTGGCAATCTAATTTATCTTTGTTCAACTGTATCAGGACTATATATTCCACACCCATTGTGTTGTTATTGCAGGGTCTGCCAATGGTATCCCAATATATGTTCTTAACTTTTCTGTAAGAGCAGATGTTAGTGTTTATTGCTTAATTAAAGAATAAGTAAATACATTGCCATGGTCTCCTGCTAAACAGTAAATACATTAAAAATGGTAAGTCATGCTGAGGCTTTGATAAAAGGGTACTTTTTTGTTTCATTGTTAGATTGCCAGATAAATACCTAGAGGAGAACTATTGCCGGAACCCTGACGGAGAGCCTCGGCCCTGGTGCTTCACTACCAACCCTTTAAAACGCTGGGAGTCATGTTCCATCCCCCGCTGTGGTAATGAAGCCCTTCTCACACATTCCACTTCTATACCATTAACAAGCTGAATGTTGTTGGTGAACTATTATAACACATGTATTAAAGGAGCATAATGGATATATTACAGTCTAAATGGTTATTCACAGTTGACCTAGTCTCCGGCTATGACAGAAGAGTGTCTTCTCGTGAGCACTTCAGGTGGGCAAGAGAACCATAAAGCTCCTGAGCAGCTCTGCCCCTCAAGCAGTTCTGCTGGTGATTCAGCTGGTGCTTGTACATCTAGACAGTCCCATTGAGAACTCAAAAATAAACCAAAATTAAAAAAAAAACATAACAACGATGTCTTTTCTAGTTACTGAGCCTCCTACCATCACTCCGGAGATGACATGTGCAAGTGGAGATGGCAGTTCTTATCGAGGAACCATATCCGTGACAGAGACTGGAAAAATATGTCAGGCTTGGGATTCTCACACCCCACAAAAACATTCCAGAACTTCAGAGAACTACCCCTGCAAGTAAGCAGACTTGTCAAATGAACACTTTTCATAGCCTCTGATGTTGCCCAGCGAAACCATACTGTAGAAAAGGGCCAGCTTATGATGTGTTGCAGCAATGCACGTGTAATGAAGTCATTAACCAATGGCAAAATGGACATCTATAAATATTTAGGTAGACATTATAAAAATCATCATTTTTGATGGAAGTTATTTAACAGTCGTACAATCGGGTAACACTCGGGGCAGCAGTGTGGAGTAGTGGTTAGGGCTCGGGACTCTTGACCGGAGGGTTGTGGGTTCAATCCCTGGTGGGGTCATTGCTGTTGTACCCTTGTGCAAGGTACTTTACCTAGATTCCTCCAGTAAAAACCCAACTGTATAAATTGGCAATTGTATGTAAAAATAATGTGATATCTTGTAACAATTGTACGTCGCCCTGGATAAGGGCGTCTGCTAAGAAATAAATAAAAATAATAATAATAATAATAATATTCATGATAAAACCTGATCCTTTTGATTATACATTTTGATTCATGAGACAGTTCACACTGTAAATCATTAACGTCGTCATCATTCAGAGTTCTAATGTGAACATGGGAATACCTTGAGTGTGCTTATGAATATCCTGTGTATATTTCTAAAAAAAAATACAAGCAAGCTGAATCAAGAACGATTAGTTCTGTAGATTCTGCACATACTGAATAAGAATCAATGGCTTTCATCATTGTTCATAGAGTTCCCATGCTTGAAATAGAAGGTTGTATCTAAATGAAAGATAACTAACTCTTTAAAATCAAATCTCTAACTTATTGGCATGAGCAATCTTTTTACTAGTCCCCTTTTCATTATGATACAATGTTGGTTCATTAAGGTCATATGGCTTAATTGCTGCTAGACTGTTGGATACAAGTTGACAGTTAGTTCTGGAAGTGTTTAGGAACACAGGAAACAGCCATTTCGAATTTTAAAGCCTTCTTTAAAAAAAAAAAAAAAAAAACCTTAGCAGTTTGATTTAAAGGTTCATTTGAAGATGAACCAAGGAGATACTGTAATACAACAATATGTTGTGCTCTACTTCCAGAGGACTTGAAAAAAACTATTGCCGAAACCCTGACAATGAGAGAATGCCTTGGTGTTATACAACTGACCCGTCAACTCGATGGGAATACTGCAAAGTGCCAAGTTGTGGTGCTCAGTCTCAGACAGGTACAGACTATTTGCTTATTAAATTTTTTAACCGTGTTCACGGAGTACTGTAGTCGAATAACCAACAAGCTCTGGAAGTGGTTGTGCAGCTGGTTTACAACCATCCTCATAAGTGGACTTAACACAGGACTCAGATCAAGCTGCTCATCTGGTTAGCAACGTGGCAATAATTTGGAACAGTGTGATTTGTTTAGTTATTCTGTCTTTGGATTTGAAAAAATGTAAGCTAGATTCTAATGAGATTCTGTAAAAAAAAACTAAACAAAATCCCTCAGGAATGTGAATGCGAAAACGTTAATCAAGGCTAGAGCTTGCAGCTCTTGTTGTATAATGTAAATATATCTCTAAAAATACATAATTCCATGCATGGATTTTTTTTTTCAGAACCGGTTGTTCCTCCTGTTTTGGATTGCTACGTAAATAATGGGAAGACATATCGTGGCATAACATCGCAGACCATCAGTGGGAAGAAGTGTCAGTCCTGGAGCAGCATGAAACCCCACAGTCATAATAAGACCCCACAAAACTTCCCAGATGCGTATGTTCTTTCACTTACCAAATACAAACCTGTTAAATGTGACTGAAATTCAAAATTATGGCCCACAAATACACATAGGTTTACAGCAACTAAACATATACTGTACAGTTGGACAAACCAGTTATCCAGGACTATGAATGAGGTAGTTATTCACCTCTATTTGTCAAGTCTGAAACAACACTTCAAACTATAGGCACATCTGCCTTGTATACTGCAGTTATTTTATAGTTATCTATCATCCAGACCTTCAAACAGTCTCAGGCACAAATAATCTAGTAGAGTGTTTTCTTAGCCTGGCAGATGCTACCAATCTACTGAGTTAATAGGTTGTGTGTAGGGTGCCTCTTATTGCATAAGAGATGTCATCTCTTGCAGTTTGGGCGAGAGGTTCTGGCTGCTCAAAATGTACAAAATGAGTCTCTTTTACAATATAATTAATTAGTATTAACTTATCACACAAATGAAGATTGTACTCAGGAATGGCTTTAAAACACAAGTATTTTAATTTTTGTAATACATAGTCCAGAATTGACCGCCACAGTAGCTGAATGCGTGTAGGCCTACAGGTGGTGTGTCGCGGTGCTGTGGTAATTTTCTTAAAGGTGCCAGGTATGGGTATTTTTTTGTTTTATTTAGATTTTTGAATATTAGAATTAGGTGTGGTGTTCTATGCATGGCATGCCATCTGTACACAGGATAAGATGTACTGGAATCCTGACAAATACTGTACTTCACTGTGATGGTTGATTTCTGATAGGCGATTTATAATACACTTGCAAATGATTTATGCTGTAGATCTAATAATAGTTAGCAGGTGGGTTTTAGGGTATTTTGGATGAACGGTTTGGTGTAAAAACAAAACTGTGACTGTTTCGTTCACCCACCACCCAGACAAACGTTTTGGCACAATCACAACACTGCAGTAGCCATTAGTCAAAATAAATGATCTTGTAGTGAAACCTCACTTGGGCACTTAATAAATGACAAGGTTAATTGTTTTTTTTGTTTATTAGGACTTTTTCTAAAAGAGTTGCCTTTGAATTTGTGTTTCAGGCTGCTTTAATCTAAGACACTGTTACAGAGAGATTCTAAAGCTGTATAAACATAACCAAAACTTAGGGAAAACAAAATTGTGGTTAACAGGGATCTGAGGAGAAACTACTGCAGGAACCCTGATGATGACAGGGCACCCTGGTGCTACACCACCGAACCCAGTGTGCGATGGGAATACTGCAGCATTGACAAGTGCCCAATTGTGCCATCTAATGACGCCACCACCAACGCCAAGCCTCCTGTGCAAAAACCTACTTCTACTGTTGAGCCTTCAAAACCAGAAGTACCTCCACAAACTGATCCTAAAGGTGATAGCTTAAGTGTCTTTTCTCAACATCACATGTTTCATATGATTTTTTTATGATTCAATAATAATTCCTGCTTACATTCATTCACATTGCTCCTGGTAGAGAATGGAAAACAAGAAATGTACAGTATGTTTTAACGCATTCAAATGTCTTCATGAGGCATATTCATTAACATTGGTACTATTTTCATTAACTAATGCATTAAACAATCTATTGTACTCCAATATTATTCTACTTTAGACTGCATAGTTGGCAATGGAGAAGATTACAGAGGGACAATTTCAATTACAATGCTTGGGGTAACATGCCAGGAATGGGCCTCCAATATACCACACCATCATGACAGCTTCACTCCTCAGACCCACCCTGATAAGGGACTTGACTCAAATGTAAGTGTCTGAATCACAGCTGAACTTATCTAGAAAAAACAAAGCATAATAACAAGTATTCAGGATGCATGATCCGCTATGACTGTAAATTCAAAATTAGACGAAAAAATGATCTATCAACAGCATGTACAGGATATTATAGACTTAAACCATGGCATTGGATAGCTGGCAAGTGGTATTTAGACCTAGATGTCATTAGGTAATCAAATAAGATGTTAGTATCATGCTGATAGATAAATAAATAATAATTATCATGGTAAAGTATAACAACTGATCGATCACTGAGGCCTATTATTGAATTTTATACCAAATCGAATGGTTTGATGGACAGAGGTGTGTATTTTCTCTACAATACAACAGCATGATGGTCTGGAATCAGCAGATACAGTTTGTACATATATATATATATATATATATATATATATATATATATATATATATATATATATATATATATATATATATATATATATCTTTTAGTATTGCAGGAATCCAGATGGTGATGTAAACGGACCATGGTGCTACACGACGGATCCAGGCAAAAAATGGGACACTTGTCAAATCCTCAAGTGTGGTAAGGATATTTTGTATTATTACCCGCCTTTTTAAACATTACAAATTAGTAGAGACTCTCCAAGACATTAAATACATTTTTAAGGACAAAAGGCAGGACCTCCCCTCTACATTTATTAATATAGGTCTGTCAGATATATTTAAATAGATTACCCAGACTCTCTACATACTGAATGAAAAACAGGATAAATGCATCTGCGTCCACTAAATATATGCCTTTTCTTTCCATCATGAACAGAAGTCCTGGAGTGTGGATACTCTGCTGTGAAACCCAAAAGATGCTTTGGTAGAATTGTTGGCGGCTGTGTTTCCAAGCCATACTCGTGGCCCTGGCAGATTAGCCTTCGCACAAGGTGACATTTTTTCTATTAATATATGTGTTAATATATATGTAAGTACATATGTTGCAACTGATCCTATCTGAACATTCTTCAAAAAGATCTAGGTCTAACTTGTTATAGCTAATTAGAAAGCATGTAGTGATCTAATCTTTCTGATTAGATAATAAACCTGAGCCCCCTAGGTACTTATTAAAGAATTGTGCCAATGAGGCCGGTTGTAACTTAGGACAGGCATGCACACATTTATTAAAGCATACAGTTTTTAGGTTTGTTTGTTTTGTTTTCTTTCAAGATGATGGGAACCGCTGGTATAAACTGTTGTAAAACATCTTCATTTATATACTCGTTCTTTTGTTCCAGTTTCAAAGCACATTTCTGTGGAGGTACTCTGATAGATCCACAGTGGGTTCTAACTGCTGCCCACTGCCTGGAAAAGTAAGTGAACACAAGGAAAACCACCCAAATTGGATTCTGTTTCAAATACAGCTACAAAGATAAACTTGTTAAAGGTTCAACTTGTGCTTCAAGACAGTGTTCTACCGTACTTGTGCTTCAGTTAAAGAATATGCAATTTCCTATATCCTATTTTGAAGGCCCTTTTAATGTCTGATAAAAGATCATTGTAAAACTTTCTATCCATCCACTGTATCTACTATTATTTTGTATCTCAAATGTACCTACAATATCATGTTTTATAACAGTGGTATTTGATTGTCTTGCTTTCAGAGTTAGACAGCTAAAACTGAGACCAAAAAGTTTATTAAAATGAACACGTCTTACTCCAAATGAGTGAGACAGCATGTCTGGAAGCTGTTATTTGTTGCTTGTTAGTAGTTTAGTAGTTTAATAGTTTTATTTCAGTTTACAAAAAAAACTTGATAAATATGTCCCATTATATTTGCAAGCCAGTATCAAAATCCAATATTTGTTAGATTTACAGAAGAAAAAAAAATGTCAATACCGGGTTGACAGCACTTTTTAATAACTAAGAAAGAAAGAAAATGTATGAACAAAAAACACATTTATTAGACCAATGAATGACAAGCGAGCAAACACTTTACACAATGAGGCTCCGAGTAGAGCAGTCATTATCCCACAAGCAAATGCCCTCTAAAAGCTAACAGGACTTTTTGAAACCTAAATATAACATGAAAAAAACACATTAAAAAACGTCTTCATACACAAAACCATCTGTTCAGTTTATAATGTCATGAATATTGTCCGCAGCGATCATTACCTGTAGATAATTGAACCTTCAGGGACACCTAACTGTCCCTGTGGTCAGTTATCCAGCAGAAATGCCTGCTGCTTCGGACATTAATACTTAAATCAAATTAAACAAACTGTCTTTCACAGATCGTCAAGGCCTGCTGCATACAAGGTCTTCTTAGGAATCTTTACTGAAAAAGCAGATGAGCCGTCAAAACAAGAGAGAGATGTTGAAAAACTGGTTTTGGGACCAAGTGGAACAGATATTGCATTAATTAAGTTAAAAAGGTACTTGAATTTAAGTGCACATGTATTTTGCTAAACTGTGTGGTGCTTTTGCAATGTATCAGATTCTAACCCAGAAGGTCAAAAGCATGAAAGCTAGAGCATTAGGCAGCTGTACCACCTCACCCCCTGTATTGTTGGGTCTCCAAAACATTTATTAGTTAGAGTGTTGTAATGTAAAAACTGGTAAACGTTCAATTAATCACTACATGAATTACAGTAACCGGCTGGTGGAACTGGATATGTAATTTACGTTTTGATTCATGATAGCTACCATAGTTACCATAACCATTCTTAATAAAGAGATCCAGATTGAAAGCCATACTTAAAAAACAGAAAAAAACATTAACCATGTGCCTGTTTTGTGTTTTAGTCCTGCATTACTTAATGATAAGGTGCAGCCAGTCTGCTTGCCAGAGAAAAATTATGTTGTGCCGAGTGGAACAGAATGCTACGTGACTGGTTGGGGTGAAACAAAAGGTATAGTATTCTATAATTATTTTTTATTCTAATTGGAGTTTACATGAGTGAGTTTTGTATTCAGAGAACTGACCAACCATGGACACAGACTGAACAGGGATCACTAAGGGTATACAAATACATATTAAAACACAAATAGAATTTAAGCAGGTTTGCTTCTTTATTTTATGAAGCACAGCGGCCATACTTATTTTGACATTTCTTTTATACCGTGTACATGCAGCAGCTCAGCAATAAAATAAATAAATCGTAAACATGATAAATTGGATTCAGTGGTACGTTATAGTCCTACCTGTACAGTAAATTCAATATATATGTATATAAAACATATACTCTGTATTTTAACTGTTTTATTTATATGCAGGTACCGGAGGAGATGGTGTCCTTAAGGAGACCGGGTTTCCAGTCCTCGACAACAAAGTGTGCAATCGTCCGGAGTATCTCAATGGCAGGGTGAAAACACACGAAATGTGTGCTGGAAACATTGAAGGAGGCACAGACAGCTGTCAGGTATGGAACTGATTCAATTATTCTGTTTTCTTCACTGGTTCATGTAATCAGATTTATTTATATTCCCAGAAAGACTGCCACCTTATAGCTTGTAAACATCTCCATTTAGTTTATAACTTATTTTCGAAAATCTACAAACTATGCCACACCTGCAAGTCTAATAATGGAATACTTGTAGTTACTATGTTCGTGACAATGGGTTAAACCGATAGTAAATCTGGCAGGTAGTGGATTGACCTGCAAATTCACCTTTCCTCCCTCAGGGTGATAGCGGTGGTCCCCTGGTTTGTTATAAGGATAGGAGTTTTGTTATTCAAGGAGTGACTTCGTGGGGGCTCGGCTGTGCCAATGCCATGAAACCTGGAGTCTACGTTCGAGTGTCCAACTTTGTTGACTGGATTGAAAGAACCATGAGAATCTATCAGTGAGCAAGCAACTTTGTACTCTGCGCCTATAATGACCTTTTTAATTTTTTCTTTATAATTAATACTTTTCTTAATGTTTTGTAAATACAGCACTTTGAAACGGTTACGAACAAAGGAATAAATAAAGAAAAGATCCTTACTCTTTCATTCTGTTTGTTTGTTTGTTTGTTTCTACAAAAATACTACAATATGGTGCTATTATTCAGTAACCTACTTTATAACAGGGATAGTCAATAGGCAGACCATGGTCCAAATCCGGACCGACAGTACTTTTTAGAACGTACCGCAAAGTCATATGCTAATCTATGTTTTGATTGGATACACATTGGAAATGCTGTGGATTTCTAAGACAACATGGGCAGGATTTTCAAAAGTTTGTAAATAATAACTCAACAAATTGTTATGTAGCACTGGATTTTGCATTTTCAAGAGGTAGTTATGCCTATCTCGTTATTAAATAATCATGCTAACGTGACTTCCAAAATTTTGTTGATTTACAAAATAATGTTGATATCTTAACAAAAGCTTAATTTTGTTCTAAAATGAGAAACTTGGAGGTCATTTTTGACCCTAGTTTAACCTTTGAGCCGCATGTTCGGAATATTACCAAGTTGTCCTTTTTCCATCTAAAGAACATTGCTCGGCTGTGCCCTGTCTTGTCGCTGTCTGCTGCAGAAAAGCTTCTACATGCGTGTGTATCCTCCAGGCTTGACTATTGTAATGCCTTACTTATTGGGGTGTCAAAGAATACCCTTCAAAAGCTCCAATATGTTCAGAATTCTGCAGCTAGTGTGCAGACGAGGTCTCGCTCTGGTAGCCACATAACTCCCATACTGAAATCATTACACTAGTTACCAGTCAAATACCGCATTGACTACAAAGTACTGCTGTTGACTTTTAAAGCCAATTGGGGTATCTCTCCCTCTTACATTTCTGAGTTAGTTACCACCTACACTCCTAGTCGTGCTTTGTGGTCCTCCAATGCCGGCCTTATGGTTGTCCCCCTGACTAAACTGCGTAAAGTGGGTGACAGGGCTTTTTCCTCCTATGCTCCTAGGTTGTGGAACACACTTCCTTCTGAGATCTATGATTCTGAGTCTCTGTCTGTTTTTAAATCCCGCCTCAAAACTCATTTATTTAAATTGGCATTCTTATGACTTTTATTGTCATTGCATTTTTAATTCTAACTGTTTTTATATATTGTGTGTTTGTTTTATTTTTTTTCTGTTTTTCACTTTTGTTAAGCGCTTTGCGATATTTATTTATGAAAGGCGCTATATAAAATAAAGATTATTATTATAATATTATTATTATAACAAGCCGTGCTTCTTGCGACTATTTCTTTTGTTTGCGTGGGAATTTAAAAGCAAATCTGTGTTAATTGTCAGTTAATTTGCACTTGGAAAAGGAGGGTTTTAATTAACGAAAGAGTAGATAACTCACCTTGAAACAGAAATTTAACAGACCGCGTCTGTGACGCCGACGATACAGAGACTACCTAGATAATTCAATATTTGTAGTTCTGGAAATATTTTAGACTTTTATATACTTGTTGTTATGAATGAGATTTGTTCACTTGTTTTAACAATTTGTAACCTTAAGCCCGGAACACACTGCCATGCATCACAGGAGGGATGCATGGATGCATAAAGTACAGCGGCAATGGGGTACCAGAGAAAATGCATGATTATAGTAATTCACCAAACAATTAACTCTAAACAAATTGTGTATTGGGTTGGGGAGTTCTATCGTAATTTTAAAAGCTTAATAAATGTATAATGAAGTGTTACATACATGGTATACATGTTTAATAACTAACAACTACAAACACAAATGACACTTCAAACATATTTATTTATAGCCTACAATCGTACATACTAACATACATATAAAAGTAGATGTCAATATAAGAAAATAAATTCCAAACAATATACATAGATGGCTTACACCCCCCCACCCCCCCCATGCATTTTTTTTTTTCAAATCTGTGTCATTCAATTTTTACACCAGATAATCGTAAATCAGCATTTTATATGTGAAGTGTTCTAAATAAATGTACATTCTCCATGACAAAATGCACAATTTGAAATGAAGTTTACAAAATAGTTATTCCCGTTATTTTTTTTCAGGGGAGAAAACCGTCAGAGAATTATGGTTCCATTCTTTTTTTTTTTCATCTCATTAACATGCATTTTGATTAATGAGTAACCCTTATCTAGTTGTTAAGACAGGAAGTGCTGTACGTGACCTGCGACAATTAAGCTTTTTAACGGGAAATGCGTTCATTAACAACCTCATCAACTCAATTTCAAAGCATTAACGAATTGATTTAATTAACACATTTCATTTGAAAATCACTTGCTACTAAAGCTCTTGTTACTATACCACAAATTCTATACAATAACACTGGTTTTGAAAATCCTGCCCCATCGTTCTTATGAGAGTGTGGTACAATAGGGTACAGTAGGTGTCACTGTGATAGTAAGTAGCAGATACTGTGCACAGTGAGCACTATGAATTAAACAAAATGTACAACAGTATTAGCAACTACTGTATAATGAAGCATCAGCTATTAACTGCGACCACTATTGGGAGCAGCAGATTTATGTGCAAAGCAAAAATGCCTTAGTATTAAAATAACCTTCTGGTAAGAAGAACCAGCAAACGACATTCCTTTGATCACTCTTCAGTAATTCACAAATTGGATTCATTCACAGGAACAAATGCTTTCACCATTTCATTAGATGCAGTATTTCAAGATTTTGTTAGATAATGAATGAGCACTGTTTTTTTTTGTAATCAACCTAACACTAAATATTATTAACATTTTTTTAAATGTATTTAATAAGACCGAAAATGGAAATATAAACAGGGCAAAAAGAACTTAACTTGTCATAGTTAAGTTCTTCACTAGGCAATAAACACCGGAAAACACCATTTTCCTGTTAAAAACTAAAACCTACTACAAAAATAATAATAAATACATTTCCCAGTGCTGCTGGGCAATGTCCCGCCTTCCTGATTTGCATCTATCATTGATTCGTTCTGAATACTTTAAACCCGCCCCAACTACTGAAGGACAGCACATTCCTACATTCTATTGGAGACTCCGCTTGCGAGACTTAAAATGAGATTACAATCAGGAATGGAGGTTTGTTAGCAGGATTTAAAGCAGTATTACAGTTAAAATACGGAGCACTTAAAACGGAATTGTGGTGAAATGTACAAAAATACCTACACACAAAGGAAAAGGAAAGAAGGTACAACTTAAGTGTGCAAGTACTGTCAAGTTACTACGACTATAGATATTGACAGAAAAAAAGAACGCTCAAGCATTTTGGAAAGTAACCGAAAACACTAATTTCATACAGTATATCAAAAACAAAAGCCCCGAAAAGTCAAAATTATGGCTTTGTTGCTAGGACGGCAGGCTTATAACTTCCTTATTTTTGTGATCCTGCCTTTCAAACCTTCATAACCTTCAGACACGCAGAGTAATTTAAATTTGAAAACCTCAACCCGTCAAAATGACCTCCGTGGCTAGTGTGTTAAGGTGGTATACATGAATAAAATATTGTAACGACCCCTGGTCTTGAGGCTCAAAGCAGGAGACGGAGACGGGATTCAGGTGCTAAAACTACTTTATTAATTAAACAGGGTCCTTGTTTTGGTCAGGACCACACCACAAAAACAATAAATCCTTCCTCCTGTCTCTAAAAACTTGCTTACTTTCTCGCTCGCTCTATTCCACACACACAGGCTGCAGCTCTTTGTCTTGGTTAATGGCCACCAAGCTTCCGCCGAAGCTTATTGTCGCCACCTACTGTTTGTTTTGATTACACTATGTAACACAATTTTTGTTCCTGGGTAGTAAGTGTTATTTCCTAATTGCTTATGCCTCAAAAGTATAGAAAATGGCTATTATTCCCCACAAACTTTGCTTTTGTGACCAGGACAGTGATATTTTGAAATTTACCTATTTCCAATGAGAAAATGGGCGAATTTGTGTCTTTTCGTTTACAAAGTCAGAAAAAAACAACATATGAATCCAAATTAACATGTATTTATACTAAAGTAATACAAAAAAGATTTAGAAGTGAGTAGTTTTTCGAGATTTACGATTATACTGTAAATCACTTTCACGAATCAGCCCCCAAATGTAGTCTCCCATCATGTTCTCGTTATGCTGTCCTTGGTAGCGGCGTTCAAAGTCCAGTATATCCTGGTGGAAGCGCTCGCCTTGCTCCTCCGAGTACGCTCCCATGTTCTCCTTGAATTTATCAAGATGAGCATCAAGGATATGGACTTTGAGGGACATCCTACAGCCCATTGTGCCGTAGTTCTTCACCAGAGTCTCAACCAGCTCCACATAGTTTTCGGCCTTGTGATTGCCCAGGAAGCCCCGAACCACTGCGACAAAGCTGTTCCAAGCCGCTTTCTCCTTACTAGTGAGCTTCTTGGGGAATTCATTGCACTCCAGGATCTTCTTTATCTGTGGTCCGACGAAGACACCGGCTTTGACCTTTGCCTCAGACAGCTTAGGGAAGAAGTCTTGAAGGTACTTGAAGGCTGCCGACTCCTTATCTAGAGCTCTGACAAACTGTTTCATAAGGCCCAATTTGATGTGCAGTGGTGGCATCAGTGGCTCCCACTTGATGTTGTTCCTCCCCACAGAGAACTCGGTCCGCTGTGGCCAGTCCCGCCTGTGGTAGTGCGCCTTGGTGTCCCTGCTGTCCCAAAGGCAAAGATAGCAGGGAAACTTGGTAAAACTGCCTTGGAGACCCATCAGGAATGCCACCATTTTGAAGTCTCCTATGACCTTGATGCCATCTCAGAAAAATGCAGATATGTATCCACTTAGGCAGCTGGAACTAAACTGAACTGGTGGGCTTAAGGTCCCTGTATTTATACTACTATTTATATTACTGGAAAGTTCTAGAAGTTACTCCAAGTTTACTCAGCACTGAATCTATCTGGAATGTTCTGGAAAATAGGTAAATGTCAAAATATCACTGTCCTGGTCACAAAAGCAAAGTTTTTGGGGAATAATAGCCATTTTCTATACTTTGGAGGCATAAGCAATTAGGAAATAACACTTACTACCCAGGAACCAAAAAAAATTTAAAAATTGTTACACGGTGTTATCGTTATTGTGAGCCCTTTGATTGCTGATTTTCTTTTTAATGACTGGTTAAATTGCCTTGTTTTCCTAATGAATTTCCCTATTACCTGACCATACCCCTATCTATTCTATAACCATCCCCTATACCAGCCATGAAAAAATGAGTCTGAATATTCAAAGCCCTCAACTATTCCCCTACCTCTAATCTCACTTCCCTATATCTAGCACATTCAACCATCAGGTGTTCCACAGTTTAACCTCACATCTCATACATAACCCATTCTTATGCGCTCCAATTCTATATAAAATGTTCATTTAAAGTTGAATGTCCTATAAACAGCCTTATTAGGTTAACTTCCTCCTGTCTATTCCCTCCATACCATCCTTCCCGCAGACTGACTTTACTTTGTGATTTATATAATTTACGCCCTTTTTTCCCTATTCCATATATTCTGTCATTCATTCACTATACCAGTATTCTTTTCTATTTTATGATACTCCCTTAACCCATAATGAACATCCATACCCACATTCACTTTCTTCACTGCCATCTTTGCTAACCCATCCACCCTCTCATTCCCCTCTATTCCTTTATGTGTTGGAATCCACACAAAAACCACATACAATCCTAAACACACACATTCTGACACTAGATACAGAACCTCCTGTACTAAATCCCTGCTATCCCCTTTTCCTTCATTCCTAATTGCCTGTAGCCCTGATAACGAATCTGAAAAAATTACAGCCCTCTCTACTTTAACCTCTGTATCCATTGTAATGCCAAAATAATCCCTATTAGTTCAGCCGTTATGAGAGACACATTATCTGTAATACGTACACATTTTCCTACCTCAAATTCTGGAATGTAATAAGCTGCTCCAACCCTACCATTATCTGTATTTTTAGACCCATCTGTAAAAATCTTTAATAAATACATATCAATCACTGTGCTATGGTGTAAAAACCGACTCCAACAACTTGTTATTATTATTATTTATTTCTTAGCAGACGCCCTTATCCTGGGCGACTTGCAATTGTTACAAGATAACACTTTATACACAGTATACATTATTTCACATTATACAGATGTCACATTATTTTTTTACATACAATTACCCATTTTACAGCTGGGTTTTTACTGGAGCAATCTAGGTAAAGTACCTTGCTCAAGGGTACAGCAGCAGTGTCCCCCACCTGGGATTCAACCCACGACCCTCCAGTCAAGAGTCCAGGGCCCTAACCACTACTCCACACTGCTGCCCCACACTGCTTATGGTAAAACTAACAGGATGCTTTATTGTGTGTCATATCTTTTCAGCATAGTATCTCACTGCCGTAAAGCCAGCATGCACACTCACTAACGGCAACACAAACAATCCACGCACACGGGGGGGGGGGCGAAGGGCAAGGGCCTCTAGATGACATGGTCCGCATCCAACAGCGGCTCACACACACTACCAAAACTAGTATGGTCCCACCCCGGAACAATACATATACCGTGAATGCACAGGACCAGATGAAATAAAAGTGGGTCGCTACAATATATTGAACTTACATTCATGAAGAGATATTATTAAAAAATTTTTTCGAGTACTCAAGTAATAAATTAGTGCTTGAGTGACTATGATTATTTCGAGTACTCTAACCCACCCCCGAAACACAAAGTTCAGGCATTTGTCAACACACAGCATATGTACTCTAAACCTTTGACAAAAAAAATAAAATAAATAAATAACATTGAATCACAGGAAGTGAAAAGCTGAAGCTGGAAGTTTTAGTTAAAAACAAAAGTTGTCATGTCTGTCGCACCTATTAGTTACTCTTTGTAGACCTAATTTGGACCTTTAATTTAAACTAGGACGATTTTTTAAGACTCTATTGCAAAGATTTTTCACCTGTTCAATAACAAACCTGTGTGGATGCCTGACTGTGATCAGATCAGCTTGTTTAATATAATTCAGTTACCTTCTCATTAAATTCGCCTATGTCCAACCTAACATTTTGAACTGAATTAAGGTTTGTACAATCAGACCACAGCTCAAAGACAGACGTACAATATGGATTAAATAATTCCAGCAAAAAACTCATAATCAAAGAATGAGGTAACAATTGCTTTTTTTTTTTTTTTTTTTTTTTAAATAAACAGAAAAGCATTATATTCTGTATAGAGATGTTAAAGACTTTAGTCAGGTGACTGTTGTTTAATTTCAATATTCTATCCTGTGAGGGTCACATGTTGTGGCAAACATGCACACTTGTGGGTCACAGAACAAACAGTCCTTGGGGAGAAACTGCTGAGTTTTTTTAAAGGGGCCCTTTTTTTTAGTTTAATAACTAGCTTATTAACATATAGTATCAACCAATGTTGTCTGTTTTGTCAGTTAACTGTATTTCCAATATTTCACTTAAACTGGGTAATAATGCAGCACTGGTAATGTAATGGATTCTGGAATTTAATGCACTTAGGCAGGATACACACTGAAACGAAACAAACACACTTAAGTGGGGTAGACTGCAGTCAGTAAATGTACAGTAACCTATTTATGAACTAGTAAAAAAAGGCCAGCCTAAACTGTTCAGCATATCAGATCCCTACTATCAAATTCAAGTTCATCATATAACTGAAATGGGGTTACAGAACTAGTAATGTTTAGCAAATGAGATCATGTTTTATTCTACTAGCTTTTAACTAATTCATAAACAAGTAAAAAACAAACAAACAAATTTTAATATATATATATATATATATATATATATATATATATATATATATATATATATATATATATATATATAGTGACAGACAGACACAGTCAGGCACTGGATGGGCACTATGTCAGGACAGGGATTTTTCAAAGTCTGACCCAACACAAAATGGCACCCAGAGTCAAGTCACAAAATGGCCACCTTAGAAAAACTACATTCCCCATAATCCCTAACAGTTCCACCGGGAGGGGACCAACACACCTGATGAGAGTTCATGCAATGGGCTGCCTATATAAAGGGGCATCATCATCATCATCATCATCTTCAGCAACATGGACCAAGGGTCACAAATGGAGATTAGATAAAGGGGCATTCAGAACAGATAATAGGAGGCACTTTTTTTACACAGAGAATTGTGAGGGTCTGGAACCAACTCCCCAGTAATGCTGTTGAAGCTGACACCCTGGGATCCTTCAAGAAGCTGCTTGATGAGATTCTGGGATCAATAAGCTACTAACAACAAAACAAGCAAGATGGGCTGAATGGCTTCCTCTCGTTTGTAAACTTTCTTATGTACATCTTAATACTAAACAGTCCTCGTTGAGAATACTCTTGCCAAATCTACCAAAGATTGTTTTACTCTGTGGTTGTTGGAACTCTTTTCCTCCTCAGTCGGGATAAAGCTGCACTTTAAACTGAGTTTGTGTTCACGGTATAATTTGATTATTACGGTTTAAAGAATTGTATTTTGGTTCGCTTGGGGTTTGGTTATTTGAGTTTTACTTTACATGTTCACTTTGTTTTCTTTGTGTGTGTTAATTTATTTTTGTTTTGTTTTGAAGTTTACCTGATTGGTGTGTGGTCGGAGGGAGTCTCTAATAGAGCTAGTTCACGTTCTCGGTAACATTTGATGAGCTTAAATACACCTTTGTTAGCTAGTAAAGATGATTTTGTCTGGTACTTCATTCAATTATTCAATTGGATAATAAAAACTTTTAACTGCACTGCTGTCTCTGTTATCCTTCATTCAATTGAGGGGGATCTGAAGGTTTTGTTTTATCTTTTCAACCTCTAGCCGAGGTTACATTTCTCTTGCACTAAAGGTAAGCCCTCACACCATTTGTGTTTTCCCCAGTGTGATTATACATTTCACCAGTTTGTTGCCAGTTAGTTCATTAGTTAATGCACATTAGATGTTCTTTTTCACAAGTAACTGCTTTCCTTTTTTTCTTTTAGTTTACCCCTTCTGCATGGTTTACATGCTGGGAGAGGTGCCGGTGCTATTTGAAGCAAAAGTCTGTACTAATGCTTTGACTGTATTTTCCCCTAGTGGAGAGTTCATAGTACTGCAACTACCATTACCAGTAAAACCTTTATTTCTTTGATGGTTATCAGTGCTTTTAATTGTTTTCGGTTAATGGCTTTGGTCCATTTTTTTTAATAAAACCTTTAAATTGCATTCTTGTCTGTAGACTAATTTAATTGAGGGGGGTTCTGTTGTTGGGAACCTGGTAATATTTGTATATTATATGTATTGGGAATATAGGCTGTCTCTGTCTAGCCCTATAGAATAAAATCATTTTAGAGGGTGGCGTAGTCTAATAGCCAGTAGGGGGTGCAACAGTAATTCAATTTGCAGGCCCGCTACAATTTCTTTGTTTAATTTTGTTTTTCATTTTTTGCAGTTGCGTGTTACCTTACCGTCATTTTACCTTAATAAAACAGATTTAGGGACCAGACAACTCACACAAGGGCCAGAGCAGCACAGTTATAGGCGTACTGTTTAACCAGTCTGGGGTAACCCCTAAACAGCAACATTATTAGCTATGCACGAACACGCAAACAAAAAACACTCAGAGGTTTATACATCAACAGTTTATTGTTGGTCAGGATAAATGTGCTATGCTGCCTTTTACCACAGCATTCACTACACTCCAGTTACAGTGCACACGATGTGTTTTGCAGCACATGTTTGGCAATCATTTAATTAAATCGTAGCTAAACATTCCAGTTTCAGAGACATATATCAATAGCACACTACCAGCAATCCTTGCACAAAACAAAACAACAACAACTATGATTTTTACACAACTTGAACCCTTTTTATACGTCAATACTAAAAACATAAATCCAGTGGCTTTATATATATACAGTGCTTTGCAAAAGTATTCAGACCCCTGACCAATTCTCTCATATTACTGAATTACAAATGGTACATTGAAATTTCGTTCTGTTTGATATTTTATTTTAAAACACTGAAACAAAATCAATTATTGTAAGGTGACATTGCTTTTATGTTGGGACATATTTTTAAGAAAAATAAAAAACTGAAATATCTTGCTTGCATAAGTATTCAACCCCCACACATTAACATTTGGTAGAGCCACCTTTCGCTGCAATAACAGCTTTAAGTCTTTTGGGGTAAGTATGTACCAGCTTTGCACACAGTGTCGGAGTGATTTTGTACCATTCTTCTTGGCAGATATGCTCCAGGTTGTTCAGATTGGTTGGACGACGCTTGTGGACTGAAATTTTCAAAGTGACACAGATTCTCAATGGGATTGAGATCAGGACTTTGACTGGGCCACAGTAGGACATTCACCTTTTTGTTCTTGAGCCACTCCAATGTTGCTTTGGCCTTGTGCTTGGGATCATTGTCCTGCTGAAAGGTGAATTTCCTCCCAAGCTTCAGTTTTTTAGCGGACTGAAGCAGGTTCTCTTGCAGTATTTCCCTGTATTTTGCTCCATCCATTCTTCCTTCAATTTTAACAAGATGCCCAGTCCCTGCTGATGAGAAGCATCCCCACAGCATGATGCTGCCACCACCATACTTCACTGTAGGGATGGTGTGTCTTGAGGCAGGGGCAGTGTTAGGTTTGCGCCACACATAGCGCTTTGAGTTTTGGCCAGAAAGCTCTATCTTGGTCTCATCTGACCACAAAACCTTTTCCCACATTGCAGCTGGGTCACTCTCATGTTTTCTGGCAAACTCCAGACGTGCTTTCAGATGGTACTTTTTGAGTAACGGCTTCTTTCTTGCCACCCTCCCATACAGGCCAGTGTTATGCAGAGCTCTTGATATGATTGACTGGTGCACCAATGCTCCACTCCCAGCCGCTGAACTCTGTAGCTCCTTCAAAGTGATTGTTGGCCTCTCTGTGGCTTCTCTCACAAGTCTCCTTCTTGTTTGAGCGCTGAGTTTTGAGGGATGGCCTTTTCTTGGCAGTGCCTGGGTGGTGTGATGCAGCTTCCACTTCCTGATTATTGATCCAGCTGTGCTCACTGGGATATCCAAACACTTGGCTATTATTTTGTACCCTTTCCCTAATCTATGCATTTGTATTACTTTATCTCTAACTTCTGTAGAATGCTCTTTGGTCTTCATTTTCCTTCAGATTCACAGCCTGACCAATGACCCTTCAACAGTCGGGTTTATATCCAGAAAATGTGACAGCAACTTTAATGGTTCACAGGTGGAGGCCAATGGTAAGGTAATTGTGTCCTCGTTAGGGCAATTTCTTTCATCGGTGTAAACTGGGAGCTTCCACAGCACATGGGTTGAATACTTATGCAAGCAAGATATTTCAGCTTTTTATTTTTCTTAAAAATATTTCCCAACATAAAACCAATGTCACCTTACAATAATTGATTTTAAGTTTCATTGTTTTAAAATAAAATATCAAACAGAATGAAATTTCAATGTGCCATTCAGTAATATGAGTGAATTGGTCAGGGGTCTGAATACTTTTGCAAGGCACTGATATATATATATATATATATATATATATATTTCTTGTAGAACAACATCCCAAAGCATACAGCGATAATAAAACACTATAGGTTAAGAGCACATGTACTTTTAACAAACACTGTCATAAATGTTTTAATATTTGGTCACAACAGACCGCTGTTATTGCAAAAGAGGAGCAGCTAGCACTGTGTTTCCCATCTGTTATTTTATTTGGGCAAGTTTCTCCATACCGCAACACGCCACATTTACCGATGATTACTTTTTGGCAACACCAGAAATAACCGGTCACTTTTCTGATGGTATTAAAAATAAATGCCTGAATAAATACAGATTTTTTTTTTTTGGGTCATCTGTAAAAAAGAACAAAGTACCTAAAGATAACCACCAAAAGAACTGTGGAAAACAGAAGTCCCATTTCTTGCTACACACATCAGGGCATGTGGATACAAAAAAGCACTCTCAATTGTGTTTAAAAATATACTGATGCACAAAAGAAACGCAACACTCAAATTTAATCAAATATTTTAAACACAGATATCAAACAAAATCACAGAAAATGTGAACAAAAATACAGATCAAAGAATCATGATAAGTTTTCAGTATAAAACGTGACACACTGTCAAAATGAAAACATTAAAATTAAGATATCTGTAAATTAGAGATACAGGCTAATTTCATTATTATTATTTATTTATTTATTTATTTATTAGCAGACACCCTTATCCAGGGCGAGTTACAAACGTTACAAGATATCACTATATAATATGCACTATAATGAACACTTCTTATAACGAACCTCCGTTTTTAACGATCCCAACATTAAGAACGTTTTTTTTAAAATGAGTGCCACTGAATCTTCTCTTGTGTGAACATGTTATTCTCTCAGTGAAAACAAAGACCATGGTTGGCTATTTCAATGATAAGGCTAGTGCGAATCATGTCAGGCAACTGCATTGAAAAGCCCTAACAATATGAAGCAATCTACACTTTTGTATATCTTAAAGATTGTGACATATTTATACATTTGAAGATATCTTTAAATGATGATTTGGCTTGCCATAATTTACCACTATTAAACAATCATTAAATACAACTGATGCCCCAAGGTCAAACAGAAGTGCAGTCTTTATTAGTTGTGACATCTGAAGGCAACAATGTGACAAGCTGGTGATTTTTTGTTTCTTTAGTCCTGAAATAAAAACATAATAAAAAGACATTGTTAATAGGAGGCCAAAGTTTAGATTTTTTTTTTTCATACATTAATGGAAAAAGTAACTTTAAATATATTTGCTGAGATTAATGGGTTCATCAAAGTTGTGTATCGGTCCTGGAATTTTCCATTATAAAATAAAACATTAAAACAACTCTACAGCTGTTCAATGTAATTTCTTGACCCACATATGATGTTAGGTACATAATGGTTATGTAGAGAAAAAACATACCTTTTAGGGTTTTCAATATCGTCAATCGTCTCTGGCAATGGCATACCTTTGGTTTCAGGCAACAAAAGGACCAGTCCCCCAGCAATGAAGGCAAGAATTCCTGTGGTAAAAATAAATGAAGTTTCCTACACAGCAAAAGTCGACTGTCTGAACTTTGATTTAACATACGTCATCCGACTGCCCCCTAGTAACGTTGGTGCAATACTCTTTTGCCCAGAGAAAAAGCTCCAGTACAGTGCAATACAGTACATGATGTATATGTACAGAGTCTATACTGCAATTATTTCTGGAGGTTTTCTTACAGTATCATACTAATAATTCCAGTAGCGAACACAAATATATTTTAATTAGTTAGGATAATAAACGGTTCCCTGTACCATATATACAGTTGTAGTCAAACGTTTACATACCTCAATGGAAATTTATAATTTCTAGAAATTTCTCAAACAAATAATTATAGGAATGATCTTTTGTAGTTTTGCTTTTGTGGATGAGGAAAAAAAGGTTACAAGAAACAGATGTCTACAATTATTTATTTCAGCAATAATAATCCAAAAATGCTCATTCAAAAGTATTGATAACCTGACAAGGAAAATGAAATTAATAGCTACTTTAGTTAAAATAACATCTTTTAAACGATTATGATATTTGTCAATGAGCTTTTGGCATGATTCTTTAGTGATTTCTTTAGGAAATCTTCTTGTATCTTACCTCCAGCTTTATGACAATAGCTCTCTACTTTTTCCCATATTGACTTATTGGTAATGATAGCAATCATCCTATGCCTAACCCTTTTATACTCTCTAAGACTGTTCACCTACAATCCAACATTTTCTAGACATTTCTGGAATTAGGTTCTGCATTATCATATTGAAATTTCTAGCACCTTGTAGACAATATTATTATAGCATCAAAGGGTATGAATACTTAGCATTTTTGGAGTTTTGCAAAAATATTGCTTAAATAAATAATTGTAGACATCTGTTTATTGTAACATTTTTTTCCCCTCAACCACAAAAACAAAACTTTTGCTACAAAAGATTTTTCCTAAAGTTATTTGTTTTCAAGAAACTGGAGTATGTAAACTTTTGACTACAGCTGTATGTACAGTACAGATGATGGCAAGTGAGGGGCTTGTCATATGCTCTTTGATCAGAACAACAACATTGCATACGGATTTGAATTGATAGGACTTGGATATACGTACCAAAAACAACCAGCGGTAGCTCCAGCCATATAACTGCTAGCCTATAGAGAAGGAATGGGCAAACAATCCCTCCAATATCACAAAAGGTAGAGCACACAGAAACCGCAAGATTCCTGTCAGTGGGAGGAAAAAAACAGACACCGTTTTAAAAGGAAGATGAGTTTGAATGTAGATGAACCACAACATAAACTGAAGTAAAAGTTGCTCAGATTTCATTTCGCTCTCAGTGAAAGAAAAGATTTTTTAGATCTAAACATAGACCTGCTTCCTCTAATGACTGTCATTCTTTGCAGCCAATCAAATGCTTGAACCGGTGTGAAATAACCCGGAAGTGCAAGCTTCCTTGAAGGACAAACAAACTGAAAACTTTCTTTTACTTGGAGTGGTATGCAGATTCATTTATTTATTTATTTTTAAAATAATAATTCTTGCAAAACTGCAAATTGGAGACCTAGAAAAGCCAATGAAATCTCATGGCAGGTATGATTTATGAAATTGTCAGCTGAGATTTATTCCATTATTTTTATCTTAAAAATGCACAACCAATGCTGTGTTTCACACCAGAGCAGAAAGTGAACTATATTTGCCTTGTTATACAGAATGTATTTGTGAAATATTCTCTTTTTTATTAGATGCCTCTCAAGTGGGCTTGTTCATATCATAGTTACACACAGCAGAATGTGACTTGTATTTAACCTACATTGTATAAATGACATATACATCATATAAATAAAAAATAACCCCTTTATTATGCAGTCATGTAGTGAATAGCAATTCACAAATAAAACGGGAAAATACTTCAGTGTGTTGTATGTATATTTCATCAAAGTAAGGAACATTAACGTGGATTGTAGCATTTAGTGAGTTACAAAAATAAATAAAACAGTTTTGATCAGCACAACACATACCTCACAAATGTAGGGTACAATTCAGCGTTCACAAAACAAACCATCTCAAAAGCCATGGTAATACCCAGTCTGCCAATACAGGCGATCACAGTTTTAACCCAGTATGCATCTTAAAAACAAAGCAAAAAACCCAACAGTTACATTTAGAAGGCACAGTAAACAGTTATTGAAATGTTGATTCAATACGGAGACAAATTGCAAATATATATATTTTTTAAATTAGATGCTCAGAGCAATATGACTGCGAGAAAATGAATAGCTCTCTACGATGAAGGAATAAGAATGACCTATATTTTATAATGCATTTGTTTTAGGCTGACTGCATTTTACAAGCTTTCTGTCACCTCTGCCCCTAATGCCTCACCCTCTAACCAAAGACTAAAAATGATTGTTCAGTCCCCTCGTACTTCCCATCCAACCAGACAGGTTTCTACATTTAACACCTGCTAAAAACTGATGAGACATCCAGAGGCCTTCAAAAATACATTAGATGAAAAAACACTTTCTTTCACTGCAGGCTGAAACTGAAGCTGGGATTTCCTGCCTCAGAACTACCTCAAAACTTTAGTACTACACAGATAAAATAGCCAACTGAAGTTCACCACTGGTTGAATGGACAGCAAAATTAAAGAAAAAGAGCGTATGTGTTGTGTTTGGGGGCTTAATTCTCTACATAGGTACAGAATTATAGCAAACAGGCTAAATGGTTTGCCAAAAGCTTGTTTAGAATTCAGTACAGTACATATACACTGTAATTAAATAAGTACTTTAATTATCCAACCAAGTTAAATAAGACATTTCAAGCCAATTTAAAGACACAATATTTTTAGATATTTTCAAAAACGTTATAACTTATTAACCATATTTATATCCAATTGGAATAAATCCCTATGCCCAATGTGATTCATGACAGAATTGGTACGTGGCTGCTGCTCGGTTCTTGATTAGTTACGCAGGCTTCTCTCAATTATCTCATGAATCAGCAACAGGGTTTGCAATGGGTCTCATTCCCAGTAAATGCAACCAACCAAAATGTTGTTTAGCTTACATTCTGGTATAACAGCAGCTATTAAACAAGCAGCCCCCGAAACTACATTAGAAAGTGTGAAAGGAATGCGTCTTCCCATCCGTTCAATGGTCACTATAATGAGAAAAGCAGCTGGAAACTCGACAACTCCAGAGATAAGGAAGTCTATGTAGACATTTCCCCCCAGGATTCCGAGACGCATTATGAGGCCTTGGTAAACAACAGCGCTTGTGAACCTGAAAGGGAAATACAGGTAGAGTTAGTATTGTCAAAAAACATCTTTTATCTTGCTCTTAATTGTATTAATACTTGTACTGTGATTCTTGAAATGTATTTTTGTTTATGACTGTAAGTCGCCCTAGATAAGGGCGTCTGCTAATAAATAAATAATAATAATAATAACCTCAGTTTGTGCTGATTAATTCCATATATGACATGTACAAAAACCTTTACGGTTATAGAGTTATAAGCACAAATCTAACAAAATTGCAAAACTGGCGAAAATAGCGCTACCTTTAAAGGGTTAAATAAGCATTAAAACACTGTGAAAACATGATAAAGCATTGTTAAATAAGCATTAAAACATTGTATGGTCACCAGAGTTGGGGTCAATTCAATTTTTTCAATTCTATTTCCAATCCCAGTTCCCTTTTATACAATTCCGATTCCTATTCAGTTGTATGGCATAGTCTTTACTGAGGTTTATGACATAGGCTTTATCAGGTTACCTGACAAGTTCATTAAGTTGTATACAGTATTTGTTTGCTCAGTAAAGCCTTTGTTGTAAAATGATTGGAATAGGAATTTGAATTGATTAAATGGGAATTGGGATTAAAAAGGGAATTGGAATTTAAAAAAATGGAATTGACCCCAACTGATGGTCACTTTGACTCAAAATCAGGGCCAGAGATGCATTACATGACACTTCTAGTTTTATCCCTGCCCACTGGCACATCACAGCCTCAGTTTCTTAACAATAAAACCAGAGTAAAAATAAAAATATGAATTAAACTGTCTTACCAATTAAACATTAAAATGAAAGTGTGTTTTCTCATCTTGGGAGTTCTGACTAAGTCAAGAAAAGATGGGCTTAAAAGCTCTTCATTGTCATCTGTAAGAGTCTGTAAAATAGAACATATAAATAATAAAAGTTTGAACTGTTATGAATAATTTGCCACCCAAATTGATTATTGTGATCATTACCTCCACTTTTTTGGACAGTGTTTTCCCGTTCACTTTAGAGATTTCTTTAGCAAGTGCCACAGCTTCGCTAGTCCTATTTTGGGACAGAAGCCACCTTGGAGACTCTGGAATCCACCTAGAATAAAAATCTATTTACTGTTTTGCTACTTTAAAACACCCATACAAAGCAAGCTTAATTCCAGTTGTGTATCACATACATATCTAAACAAAACAAAAAATGGAGCTGAAGCTCTTGAGTCAACTTGAATTCATAGTTATAAAAATAACCCTACCTACCACTAATGACAGATAGAAGAGCACAGAGGTTTGCATCAATTTACTTTAGAGCCCAATGCTGTACATATATAAAAAAAATTTAGAAAAATTGGGAAAAACTGGGATATATTTGGGTTGGTAAAAAAGGCACCTTTGCAGCATTATAATACTTTAAAATGTATAGATTACCAGTAGTAGAGCAAGAAGAAGAAATAGGGGACAGTGATGGCCACTTGTAGCCAACGCCAGTTTGGAATGAGGTAAGCAATGAGTGGCAGAATGAGAATTCCAACACTGAAGAACATCTGGTAGATGACTCCTACTGTCCTCCTGTAGTCTACTCCAACCAATTCTGTGACTGAAGAAAGAATAGGTATAAGATATTTTATGAAATATCTGAGAAGAGTTACATGACATATTAGATTTATTGGTAGTCCATATCAACTTTCTAGAGGGCTCTGTGACACTAAAAGCCCAGCTTGGTATGTTAAACCTTACAGGAAGAAGAGATGAAAGAGGTCCCGTGGAATAGATCAAATATAATGCCCAGCCTTTGCTAGCAGGCTTTGTTGAGAAAGCAAGCCTGCCAGCTAAACTCTTACTTGAGCTGGTGTCTTCATAGAGAATATGAAATGGCGCTATTTTACGCTATTTTACAAATATATTGTTCTACTTCTCTCTGAGAATATGCCTCAGCACTTGTCTCAAAATGAACTGAGAATATAAAGGAGGTATTCTCAATTGACCTAACTAAAAAAAAAAAAAAAAAAAGGAAAACACCCGCATGCTGAAAATGCGCTGTGCCTCAAATGAAAGATTCATTTGTTAAAATGACAGCAGATCTGTATTTTGGGTTGTAAGATTTAGTATCTCCCACTCAGTAAGAGTCTTCAATTATAACAGTCTAGGAATGGCTGAAATCTGAATTGTATTTGTGTTACAGTTAAGAAGTTTCCTATCTTCTGTTTTGCTAAAGGACAGATTTTAAAGACCTTGGAATAATTCTAAAGTGTTCTTACGGAGCACATAGCCTGTCACCCAGCCACCTTTTATGGGAAGTCCAAACAGACCCCGGAATATGACCAGAGCGATGTAATTGGGCGAGATAGCCACAAGTATCCCAGTAATTGCATTTGCCAGTGTCGACGCTAGAAAACATAGCTTTCGGCCATACCTTAAAAACAAAACAACAACAAAAAGAAATACAAATAAATAAATAATGTATTAATAAAAAGATGATTGTATATAATGTACACTCACATGTGGTAATAGAAATGTGAAATGTTATAAATGTTATAAATGTTATTCTACAATGCAGTACTGCACTCTACAGTAGTAAGCTACCATTGGAATGTCTGATATATTATAAATGTTATTCTACAATGCAGTACTGCACTCTATAGTAGTAAGCTACCATTGGAATGTCTGATATATTATAAATGTTATTCTACAATGCAGTACTGCACTCTACAGTAGTAAGCTACCATTGGAATGTCTGATATATTATAAATGTAAAGTGGACATTGGTGGTCTAATATTTACTACCTTGGTTACCCATTTCTTTCTTTTCAATCTTTTAGTATTATATGTGTGCTTTGCTGGTGTATCACAACACTTTCATATTGTTTAATGGTGTCTTGTTGACAATGCCATTCCCAAACTTTATGGGGATTATTCCTTATACTGTAGGCTTCTTTTTAAACAGGTTGACCATAATCACAGGGTCAAACTTGTGAATATTTTGTTGAAACACAAGCTAGAAGGTTTAGGATAATGTGTGATTCATGGCCATTCAGAAATAAAATTGTTGACTTTACCTGTCTGCTACATAACCCATGACTATCGTTCCCACCAGAAAGCCAAGATTGAGTATTGACTGGAAGAGATCCACCATCCAGGCATCAGAACACACCAGATTAAACTAAAGTAGGGGACAAGGGAAAGGAAAAAATACAAAGAGGCCCGCGTTGTATACAAAATATATGGGCGGGGGCGGGGGCGGGGGCGGGGGCGGGGGCGGGGGCGGGGGCGGGGGCGGGGGGGGGGGGGGGGGGGGCGGGATCCAGCATTCCAGCATTAAATTTAAAGTAATCTGAATATAGTAGCTATTTGGCTGTCTTGTATGGTTTACATCGGTAACTATTAACTATAACTGACATATATACAGTAACATGTTTGTGTTAAGTAATAACTGCCAGACTACTTTGACAGAAACAAAAAATGAGGAATGTCGCATTGCAAAGAAATCTTGGAATATATCAATTACTGTATTTGTGAAGCAATTAGCTTTTCAAGGTTTAAGAATGCTGTGCTTGCTGGTAATTGGTTGCTTTAAGGTCAGAAGAACACAATGCACCAGATGTTGCCTTTTTTGTGTGCATGTGTTCTTACTTTTTTTTTTTTATGAATACAAAAACATTACAAGTTAAAAATTAACTTCAATGGTGAGTCAGTACCAAATCGTGTAATTTAAAGCAACAGATATTAATTATTTTATATTAATATAATTATTTGACCCATTCATGAACCTTTTATTTTCAACATTTCCGCAGCAATGTTTTTTTTTTTTTTCATTATGTTTATCCATTTGTAATAACTAAAATGGGATTTTGGTTTTGTGAACAGTGAAAGAAGTCACATGACTTTAATACTGCAGCAATTCTGTGTTAGATGTCAAGGTCACGGACATTTAAGATCTAGTTTTTATATAATCCTTCAAATACAAACTCACTACTTCTTATGGTTTCTAATATGGGACAATAACAGGTAGCAGTAGTGTTGTAGAGAATCGGTTGTGTATTAAAAGTGAAACCAATATCTCATGGCATTTTGTTTATCACCTGAAAACCAAAAAGTCACATACAGAGATCACAGGTAAAAGTGAAAGCTACCATTAGATTTTTCCGAAAGATTTTCCAAACTGAAAATATTACTTTGGCATTCCTCATACTTAAATTTCTCCATTGTTCCTGGCTTACACTCTTTAAACCACATGGCATTGGATTGTCAGGAGCCAATCAGGATGCAGGACATTTCCAAGCCGTTTTATAATAGGCTTGCACCAACATAAAATAAAAACAGCGTGTTCTCAGAAGCAATTCATCCAAAAGTCAAAGAGACAAATGTTTCTGTTAGTGTCTTCATCACAGCTCTGTCAGCCAAATAATGAAATAATAAAGATCTTACCTCAGTAACAAAGGAGCTCCTCTGTTTATAGTCAAATACCCAGCCATCTTGGCAGGTAGTCAGCAGTACATGGTTTCCATGGTTGAAGGTGAAATTTGGCTGAGGACTGCCACAGCTAATGGTGCTGTTCCAGTCTACATCATACCTCTGGCACTGACTGTATGCTGGACCAGTCGTTGTGTTAATTAGAGGAACTGTGTACTTCCTCTCCTCTTCCAGAGTCCAGCCACATTTACCCCGCAGATCTTCCACCGCTGGGTTCCGACACCAGTGTTCGGGTGTGAAGCCTTGAAAAACGATTCCCACGTAGACGCAAGCCCACGGCATGGACACCAGGCAAAACAACCCAAAGACACGCTTCTGAAACCTCCCAAACTCCCCGGCCTCCACCAGGATCTCATCGAAGTTTGTCATCTTTGCAGTGTCCAGTGGTTACTGTGTTGTTGTGCTGAGGTGGGCTGGCAGTTTTTACTGCAGCAGATGAGTTCAAAAGTCCATCAATTGCTGACTTGCGTTACAATACAATCAATTGCTAAACCATGCGTTACAATACAATCATGTCTCAGGTCACTCCAGAATTATATCAATAGATATCAAATTATTAGTAAGTAACATGACAAATAAACATAAATACCATAAATACTGTATGTTGATCAATAATTTATGAGGAACATTTGCAAAATCTGGCCAGTATGATTTATCAGTCATTTACATGGGATGTGAAAATTACTTAATGCGTGGGGTTATGCAAGTTAAAAGCTGTTACATAAGCGGACAATTTCTTTAATCTTTTTTTAAAGTAAATATTTGACAAGTTTGTTTAACCAGCGTTACAAATCAAGTTAGTAATCTGGAACTGCTGCTTTTTTGCAGCATAGTTTTCTGTTTCCCTTTGAAGAACTGGGCACCACATTTCGCTGTGGACTGTGCTACACAGTATACAAGATAAATTGCAATTTCCAGGGAACAATATCCACTCACTGATGAAGTCATGGTGCCCATCGATGAAGGCCCTACCGTCTGGATGTTGACCATGGCGTAAGTTAAGGTTAACTTCTTGATGGTAAGATTTTATCAAGTGGCCACTACACAGTGGTAGCCACATCCAGCTATTTACCTGTCTAAAGACTGTCACAGTGCAATAACACAAAAATGTTGCAGCTTTGCAAGCCTTCTTTTTCTGACTGTACTTTATAAATAAGCTGCACTTCATCAGTTCTGCCACCAGGTGGCAAAAGAGACAGAAACAGTAGGAAGCGCTGAGAACTAAAAGATAGTCGTGCATTTTGACAGGGCATTGCTAAACTGCACAATATTAATATAAATATGCATTTATACTACTGGTACAGTACTTGTACACTACCAACCACAGGCAAAAAACCCATGGCACCCCCCATCAATTTGATTAATCTTGTTGCATAATTGATTTATTAAAAATGTTAATAACTTCTAATTAGTCACAAAAACGTATTAATCATAGGCATCAATTGGATTTTTTAATTAATGTTATCAAGTACAAAAGTTAGTATGAAACATTTCAATAAACAAATGTCTGCATCTCAAAACTTAGCTCATAGTACAAATGCATGATTCAATACAACTAATAAGGATTCAATACAACTAATAAGCGAAAGCAACATTTTATGAACACACTTAATAATATCTCAAAAGCATGTCATTTTTTTAAATACTGAATTTTTACCATGGTTAGTATCAAATCTGTATTGACACACAGCTTAGCCCCTTTTCTAGATGGCCGACTTCCACCTAACCCTGGGAATAAACTGTCGTGCCATTTAGTCCAGGGTACTCTGTTCCCTTTACACAGCGCCCTCGCAGGTCGGGAGGGAGATCTAACACCAAGAATCATTCAATCTCTGTCACACGCATAAATTCTATCACCTTTAAATTTATATGGCGTAACAAAACCCATTACATAAGTCACAACAAGTAAAATATTATTCAGATGGCTGGATCAAAGCCATTGACTTCAAGTCCTTAATCAGGACCTTTAAGATGAACTGGTTAATGGCCTGTATATACAATAGTGATTCTATGTGGTTTCATATTCCAAATCATTTATTCAGAGAACTTGGAGGTTTGGAGTTCTTGCTTGAATGTGACTTCCCATTCCCATAGCCATAGCCTATTACAAACAGCCATTGCTATATAAGAAATTGGTCTTTTCTCACAATTTCACAACTCAATGCTATGGAATAATAGAGTGATCAAAATAAACAAAAAATCTGTGTTTAAAAATTAATGGTTTGATAGTTTTATATTTGTCAGAGATTTTCTGGATACTCTGTGTTTATATCTATCTTATGATTTTCTACAGAAATTCAACCTCATAATTACTCACAATCAATTTAATAAATGTATTAAAGCCATACCCAATGCTTTAGCACTCTTCATTAGAGTATTATGTTAATCCTACTTACCCAACCTTATTGATTAATGGTTTGCATTTTCTAACTAATACCAGGGAGAGAGGCAGATAGATAAGTTCCTGCTTTTTGTAATTGTAAATACTACATTTGGTGACATTGTAAGGTGGTGTTTGAATTGGCTGAGTTTGTGTGTGATTAGTACCAGGTGAGTGGCTAAATTGATTAGCAGTTGATTTTGCTATTTGATTGGTTTCCACACAGTTTAGTTGGTTCTTTTGCCAAGCAGGGGTAACAACATTTATTCAAGCAGCTTATTTTAGCGCCAGCACGAAGCGCCAGCCAACAGAAGAGCCTCAACAAAAGAGCCGGGAGTCTAGCTGTGGGAGTCCAGCGAGGGGAGGCCTGCGCTGAGACGCTGTTCGACTAGATCCGAACCTACCAGCGCTCTGGAAGAAGCCATCTACTAGTCAGGTCTGTATCCTCCACCCCACTGCTCCTACTGTGCCTTTTGTCTTGCTTGTCCTGCTATGACTGTCTCTCACATCCCTGTTCTGTCCTCCCGTCCTCGTCCTCTGCCCTCCCTCCGCTACTGCTCCTCCAACCCCTCTAACCTCATTTCTCTGCCTCTCCCCCCCTCCCGCACACTCTCTGGTGCACTCTGGAACTGTCACTCTTCTGCTAACAAAGCTGATTTCATCTCTGCCTTTGCCTCCCACCTCTCGCTCGATTTCCTTGCTCTCACTGAAACCTGGCTGTCCCCTGATAACACTGTTACTCCTGCTGCCCTGTCCTCTCTCTACGTCCTGTCCCATACCCCGCGTCTCACCGGACGGGGAGGTGGGACGGGTCTTCTCCTCTCTCCCTCCTTACTCTTTTCTGTCCCCTCTGATCTCACCTCCCTCTCTGTCACTACCTTTGAATTTCATGCAGTCCAACTAACCTCTCCCTGTCAACTCCTGCTCATTGTTTTGTACCGCCCCCCTGGGCCTCTCACTCACTTTCTGGATGAACTCGACTATCTACTCTCCTCCCTCCCCTCTCTGTCTACCCCGACTGTCCTGTTGGGTGACTTCAACATCCATCTCTCCAACCCCAGCCACTCTGCTGGATTCCTCCCTCTCCTTCACTCCTTCGACTTCTGTCTCTCTCCGTCCCCTCCTACCCACAAAGCTGGCCGTCAACTGGACCTCACCTTCTCCAGGGCCTGCTGCCCCTCCAACCTCTCTGTCACCCCCCTGGACCTCTCTGATCACTATTTCATCTCTTTTTCTCTGTCTCTCCCCCCTCTCCCTGCTCCTCCTACCCCCACTGTCACCTCTCGCCGTAACCTCCGCTCTCTCTCCCCCTCTGTCCTTGCCTCCACTGCTCTCTCTCACCTCCCTCCTATCGACTCCTTTTCACAACTCTCCGTAGACTCTGCTACCTCCACCCTCTTCTCCTCACTCACCTCCTCCCTCGACTCCCTCTGTCCCCTCACCTCCCGACCCGCTCGCCCCTCCCCTCCCCATCCCTGGCTCTCCTCTGTGCTCCGCTCGGCAAGAATCACACTGCGATCTGCTGAAAAGAAATGGAAGAGAACCAAACTCCCTGCTGCCCTAGACCTTTACCGCACTCTTCTCTCCTCCTTCTCCTCTACTCTCTCCTCTGCTAAATGTGCTTATTTCCAATCTGTAATCCAAGCCTCCACTAACAACCCACGTAAACTATTCTCTACCTTCTCCTCCCTCCTAAACCCTCCCCCCCCTCCTCCTCCCTCCTCTATCTCCCCTGACGACTTTGCCTCCTTCTTCTCTTCTAAAATCTCAGATATCCGCAAACTCTTTAACACCTCTCCCTCCCCCGCACCCCCTCCTGCTCCAACCCCTACACCCACTACATCCCCTACTAACTCGCCCTCCCTCTCCACCTTCTTGCCCCTCTCAGACTCTGACCTCTCCTCCCTGCTCCAGGGTCACAAACCCACCACGTGTGCCTTGGACCCCCTCCCCACTCACCTCTTTCAAGCTGCTGCTCCTGCTCTACTCCCCTTCATCTCCTCCCTCCTCAACACCTCTCTACTTTCTGGCATCTTCCCCTCTGCCTTCAAAAAAGCCTCGATCACTCCCCTCCTCAAAAAACCTACCCTCGACCCCACCTCCCTCCAGAGCTACCGTCCTGTCTCCCTCCTACCCTTCCTCTCCAAAACCCTCGAGCGGACTGTACACCGCCAGCTCTCTGCTTTCCTGTCCAACCACTCTCTGCTTGACCCTCTCCAATCTGGCTTCCGCTCTGCTCACTCCACTGAAACCGCCCTTCTCTCTGTCACCAACTCACTTAAGTGTGCCCGAGCTGCCTCTCTCTCCTCTGTCCTAATTCTCCTCGACCTCTCTGCTGCCTTTGACACTGTTGATCACTCTATTCTACTATCATCTCTTGCTGACCTGGGGATCTCTGGCACTGCTCTGGCCTGGTTCTCCTCCTACCTCTCCAACCGCACTTACCAGGTAACCTGGCGTGGAGCAACCTCCACACCTCACCCTCTCTTGACTGGAGTCCCCCAAGGGTCAGTCTTGGGTCCTCTCCTGTTCTCTCTCTACACCCGCTCCCTGGGCCCCCTCATCGCATCCTATGGTTTCTCATACCATTTCTATGCTGATGATGCTCAGATTTTCCTCTCCTTCCCCACCTCTGACTCCACCATCTCCTCCCGTATCTCTACCTGTCTGTCTGCTATTTCCTCCTGGATGCACTCGCATCACCTCAAACTCAACCTCTCTAAATCTGACCTCCTTTTCTTTCCCTCCTCCTCCCCCTCCTCTGATCTCTCTATCTCTGTTCCTCTGGAATCTACCACACTCTCTCCCTCTTCCTCAGCTAAAAACCTTGGAGTCACCCTGGACCCCTGCCTCTCTTATTCCCAGCACATCTCCACTCTGGCACGCACTTGCAGATTCTTCCTGAGCAACATCCGAAGAATCCGACCCTTCCTCACCAACTATGCTACCCAGCTCCTGGTCCAGGCCCTGGTACTCTCCCGCCTAGACTACTGCAACTCCCTCCTGGCTGGCCTCCCTGCGTCCGCCACCCGTCCGCTCCAGCTCATCCAGAACTCTGCTGCTCGCCTGGTGTTCTCTCTACCTCGCTTCGCCCACGCTACTCCACTACTCCGCTCGCTCCACTGGCTCCCGATCACCGCTCGCATCCAGTTCAAGACTCTTGTACTAGCCTACAGATGCCTTGATCAGACTGCACCCAGCTACCTCCAGACCCTCATCTCTCCCTACACCCCCACTCGATCTCTCCGCTCCGCCTGCACTAGAAGACTGGCTCTACCTCCGCTACGCTCCCCTGCCTCCCGAGCCCGCTCCTTCTCCACCCTTGCTCCGCAGTGGTGGAACGACCTTCCTACAGATGTCAGGACTGCCCAGTCCCTGACCACATTCCGGCGCCTCCTTAAGACTCACCTCTTCAAACAGCACCTGTAGAACTCCTCTGTTGTATCCTGGGACACTTCCACCCTTCATTTAAATATGCTTTATTTTGCTCTTATCTGCCCCCTATTTTACTGCATTTAATCCTGTACCTCAGAATATTGTAATCTCCCAAGTGTTTAATCTGTAGTATTTTGTACTTAATCATATCCTGATGTAACTATCACTACTTAATCATATCCTGATGTAACTTTCACTATTATCTGCTGTATTATTGAATTGTGGTTTGTCACACTTGAGAATTATTGTATTTCTTGTTCTTATTGTATGACTTATATTGTAACACTTGAATGTATTTGTATTTGCTTGCGATTGTAAGTCGCCCTGGATAAGGGCGTCTGCTAAGAAATAAATAAATAATAATAATAAATGTAATAACAAATGTCTTTGTGATGCTCTAAATATGGCCATATTTAATGATTTCAAATCAAAGTACAAGCATGACAGCACGGATCAGTTAAGACTTAGAAAATCAAGAGCCTTCTATTTAACCTGTCCAATTCCACCAAAAGCTAAAGAAACTCACATTAAAATCATTCGTTCTATATATCCATCCAGTGAATTTCTTCATAAAAAATCTAGTTTTGAAAATAACTCTGTGTATTTTGTCTATCTAATATTGAATCTTTAGAACACATTTTATTCCTGTACTCATGCTAAACAGTTTTAGAATGGAATTCATACTTGGTTGTCTACATAAATTTCAGAACTACCAAATTTGATGTATGATGACATTATATGGTATTTTAATGCAACCTGTAATAGTGACATTTTATTTATTACAAATCTTATTATTTTGTTAGCAAAATTTTTTATTCACAAATATAAATGAGGAGGCTTGAAGACTTCGGTCATAGCCTTTACTCATGGTCAATTCTAAACTACCATGTAAGTCACATGATTTGATAATGTATCAGCCCCTGGTAATGCCAATTGTATTTCTTGTTCTTTGTTCTCAAGTTCCTTTCCAATATGTCCCTCATCTGTAATTTCTTAATTGTTAAAAAAAGGGAAAGGAAAATAAAACAATTAAAACAATAAAAAAGTGTCACATCTGCCAGCAGAGCAATCGCATGACCTTAATGACCTCTTGCCAGAGCGCTCGCTCTGTGTCCTGCCTCCAGATAGACAATCTGTTAGCTCTGATTTGCGAATTTGTTACGGTTTATTTTTCTAATCCCAGTAGATTAGACGGAGCCTATATATTTTTTATATTTAGTCATTAAATGTGGGCTCAGAAAAAAAGAAAATTGACTCAAAGCTGGGCCTGGGTGCAGTTGCATCCCCCTCCCCCTCGACGCCCGCACTGGGTCAAACTATATATTTTGCCCTTCCACCTTTTTCATTTGCTATATATTATATATACAGTGCCTTGCAAAAGTATTCAGACCCCTGATTAATTCTCTCATATTACTGAATTACAAATGGTACATTGAAATTTCGTTCTGTTTGATATTTTATTTTAAAACACTGAAACTCAAAATCAATTATTGTAAGGTGACGTTGGTTTTATGTTGGGAAATATTTTTAAGAAAAATAAAAAACTGAAATATCTTGCTTGCATAAGTATTCAACCCCTGTGCTGTGGAAGCTCCCAGTTTACACCAATGAAAGAAATTGCCCTAATGAGGACACAATTACCTTACCATTGGCCTCCACCTGTGAACCCTTAAAGTTGCTGTCACATTTTCTGGATATAAACCCCACTGTTGAAGGGTCATTGGTCAGGCTGTGAATCTGAAGGAAAATGAAGACCAAAGAGCATTCTACAGAAGTTAGAGATAAAGTAATACAAATGCATAGATTAGGGAAAGGGTACAAAATAATAGCCAAGTGTTTGGATATCCCAGTGAGCACAGCTGGATCAATAATCAGAAAGTGGAAGCTGCATCACACCACCCAGGCACTGCCAAGAAAAGGCCATCCCTCAAAACTCAGCGCTCAAACAAGAAGGAGACTTGTGAGAGAAGCCACAGAGAGGCCAACAATCACTTTGAAGGAGCTACAGAGTTCAGTGGCTGTGAGTGGAGTAATGGTGCACCAGTCAACCATATCAAGAGCTCTGCATAACACTGGCCTGTATGGGAGGATGGCAAGAAAGAAGCCGTTACTCAAAAAGTACCATCTGAAAGCACGTCTGGAGTTTGCCAGAAAGCATGAGAGTGACCCAGCTGCGACGTGGGAAAAGGTTTTGTGGTCAGATGAGACCAAGATAGAGCTTTCTGGCCAAAACTCAAAGCGCTATGTGTGGTGAAAACCTAACACTGCCCATGCCTCAAGACACAACATCCCTACAGTGAAGTATGGTGGTGGCAGCATCATGCTGTGGGGATGCTTCTCATCAGCAGGGACTGGGCATCTTGTTAAAATTGAAGGAAGAATGGATGGAGCAAAATACAGGGAAATACTGCAAGAGAACCTGCTTCAGTCCGCTAAAAAACTGAAGCTTGGGAGGAAATTCACCTTTCAGCAGGACAATGATCCCAAGCACAAGGCCAAAGCAACATTGGAGTGGCGCAAGAACAAAAAGGTGAATGTCCTACAGTGGCCCAGTCAAAGTCCTGATCTCAATCCCATTGAGGATCTGTGGCACTATTTGAAAATTGCGGTCCACAAGCATCGTCCAACCAACCTGAACAATCTGGAGCAAATCTGCCAAGAATGGGCCAAAATCACTCCGACACTGTGTGCAAAGCTGGTACATACTTACCCCAAAAGACTTAAAGCTGTTATTGCAGCGAAAGGTGGCTTTACCAAATATTAATGTGTGGGGGTTGAATACTTATGCAAGCAAGATATTTCAGTTTTTTATTTTTCTAAAAAATATTTCCCAACATAAAACCAATGTCACCTTACAATAATTGATTTTGAGTTTCAGTGTTTTAAAATAAAATATCAAACAGAACGAAATTTCAATGTAACATTTGTAATTCAGTAATATGAGATAATTGGTCAGGGGTCTGAATACTTTTGCAAAGCACTGTGTGTGTATATATATATATATATATATATATATATATATATATATATATATATATATATATATATATATATATATATATATATAAACAAACGTGGAGTGAAGGATGAGCCCTATAATCTGGAGGTCGCGAGTTCGAGTCCAGGCTATTCCTTTGCCGACCAAGGACGGGAACTCCCATGGAGCGGTGCTCAATTGCCTGAGCGCCGCCCAGGGGGAGAGAGGGGTAGGTCGGCCAGGGTGTCCTCGGCTCACCGCGCACCAGCGACCCCTGTAGTCTGGCCGGGAGCCTGCGGGCTTGCCTGTAAGCTGCGTTGTCCTCCGAAGCTGTAGCTCTGGGTGGCTGAATGGTGAGTCCGCAGTGTGTAAAAAAGCGGTTGGCTGACGGCACACGAAAATCTTCGTGTTTCCCACCAAAATCTTATTTATTTTTTTTTTAACTTAGATTAAGCAGTAGTAAATATATTACATAGTGACATTTCAAAATAACATAAACCTGATTTCAATTAAATTTACACAAATTGATGACATTTTTTCAGTAACATGGAATGAAAGAGCAGGTTTTACGTCATGAAGCACACGTATAGAAGGGAGTAGGTGAAAGCCAGGCCAAGACATAACAAAAGGGACACTAAAAAGTTATGCAAAATGTCTTAAAATCTCTAGTCTAGCCATTAAAAATAATCAGTTAGATTATACTTGTTTGTCTACATTCATTTTTTAATAAAGAGGATAGCCTACATGCAATGTAACTTAAATCAATATAAGCTTGGTGCTTTTTCACAAGCTTCTAGCATGTGACATCTGCTGGTGAAACACTATTTCAGTAATTGCATTGACTTCAGTTTTACCACGCCATATTTTGACATTTTTATGGCTGATTTTGGCTACCACTGTATTAGCTTTTTTTACATGTAAAACATGTTCCCTTCTGCTAAGAAATGGACATAGTCCTGAGAGGTTTAACTGACATTGTCAGTGAATTGAAGAGTCAGACAAGCAGCTGGTCGCACCGCGAGTAGTTCATGGAGTCTGGGGTGAGTCGTCTTAAATCATATTCTGAGTCTATAGTAGCACAGCTTTCAGATAAGCACCAGAAATTAGGTGCAAATCAATGATGAGCTGCACTACAAGGAAGAGTGGAGAGGACACTGAAAAGTTTACAAAACTGGAAAACAAACACACACAGTCAGAGATGGTGGTTTTCTCAAATCTTTTTTTGATTTATTTGAATTGACAACTTTATCATTATAAATTACAACTTTTCTTCCACAATGAAAGTAAAACAGCATTTCCACATTCTTTTTATTGAAATAATGCAACACCTTATCTTACACCCAATAAAGTGATTTTTAAATAGCAAACAAAAAAAGAACATACAAATACATGTATAATAATAATAATAATAATAATAATAAAATAAAAAAAAAAACAATTACCTTCCAAAGGACTAAAGAAAAATACAACTGAAAAAGTATTCAGAAAAGTCACATCATCTGTACCTACAGAACCGTCCCAAACCGCCTTGCTTTGGAAGATCGATTATAAACATATTGTAGCAGGGATCACCTGATGCAGGAAGGAGCCGGAATATGGATACTGATACCAGCAAACAATTGGTACAGGTGTATGGCATTAATTATCAGTCATGGCGAATATGCCAGAGTGAAAGCAAATACTGTAGAGACATTTTTTATAGTACAGAGTGAACATTGAATAAAGTACCTACACAGGTACTTTACTTATTATGTACGAAACACTATATTCCTCAAATGTCTTAACCTTTTTGCAACCTGGTACAAATCTAAACCACCAGCACTGCACATTTTCCAATAAAAAAAATATTTTCTTGAGTGTAGCTGAATGGGTGTTTCAAAAAAACCTACTGTAGGATTCTACCAGCCTTCAGCTAGTACCATCAGTTTTAAATAAACCAAAAACATGGTGGTTCTTCCAGGGTAATCTAAAAATACATGACCAACTTAGAACCATATACGCAGTGTAACACCATGTAAGCATAGGATGCCCCAAAGACCATATACACCCCTCTGTTGTCTTCAAAATAACATAAGCATGCTAGGTCTACAAGGTAAAAAAGCTAAACAAATTGAATGACAGGAACTGTGGCAAAAGCCAAACTAACGATAAAAGGGCCCCTTTTAAGTCCAGTGTAGATATGTGTTGAATTAATGGAGCTACATTTATTCTATCTGTTGATACAAGTAATATATTAGATCAGTCATTCATATAAATCAAAAAAGCTAATTCATAAGAAAAATCAGTAACTCAGGCACTGTGTTTGCTGTGCACCAGCCATGACATTAGCAGACATGAAAAAGGGGTGACAGAACAACTGATTCCTTGGTAAATATTGGCATGTGTCAACTCCCCCTGCTTCAGAGTACCGTTCCTGTGATCTTCTGGCAAAGTCTTCATCTTCAATAAATACAGCAATTCAAGCACTTTTTTTTTTTTTTCGCATTTCAAAAACGGAACACACAGCAGGCTTTCTTTGCACAAATTAATATAGACCGACCACAGTTAAGAGTCCGTTCTGTTTGCAAAATACAGACAGACGAGAGGGATTTACTGAAATAATCAAATCTTTTTGTTTTTACTCTAAAAAACGTAAAGTACTGTGGTAGTAGAAAAAAAAAAATTAAAATGCAAAAAATAATCAAAAACAAAATTGGCATGTTATAGAAACATTTCGTCAGGGCAGACTGGGTGACCCAGGCAGGCAGGCAGGCGCTCAGTGGGTAGATGTCCCATCTCCTTGCTGGCAGTCAGGCACATCGAATCAGAATCAAACCTTCAGCAAGTCTTCATCGCTGTCATCGGGGAAGGAAGTTGCATTCATCAGGTCCGACTTCTTCTTACTCTGTGGTGGCGGATTCTCTCTCCGCTTGGGTCTGACCTTCCGCTCCTTGTCCTCCCCCAGGAGTCCCACCAAGTCTTCATCACTCTCATCCACGAAGGGCCTCCTCGTCATGGCCTTCTTGTGCTGGGAGGCTTGTGACTGCTGTGGATGTGGACGGCCGGAGTGGACCCGGACGTCAGGGACTGACAGCACCTCATCCTCGCTGTCTTGCTCGTCCAAGTGGAAAGAACTAAAGGCGTCCGAGCTGACCGCCTTGGTGGTGATGTGTCCGTTTTCCTGATTCTCTTTGGACGGCCTGGAATTGGGCTCTGCTATCTCCTCCATCAGCCATTCTGTCTCATCCTGTCCTCCGTCCTCATCTGTGTTCACCTGGGAAAGGGAGACAAACAGATACAAATCTATTCATTTGGACTGCAAAAAGGCACAAGATTTCAGAATGTTTTTGATATGATAAACAAAGTGTAATCCGCAACTTCAAAAACACTTAAATCAAAACTTATAGGAAACTTAATTAGACGAGCAAGCTTCATCGATGTGGAAAAAAGAAAGTCAACACATGTTACTATGGTGAAGCCAGCTTAAGATAATTTTGGTTAAGATCAAATCCTGGTTTTGAAATTAAACTTCATTATATTTCTCCTGGTTTTGATCAAATGAAGCCCGAGATCAATATTTTTCATTCAAAAGTCTGACAATATGACTTGTAGTGCCTTACTACTATACTATATTAATTTCAGAAGATCGATTTTGGTAAACTACAGTAGATTATACATTTTTGGGAATTATGTGGTTTTGTTGCCTCATACATTACAGTAAACAATCAATTAGCATCTGAACAGCTTTGCCAGTTAAATCTTACAGTTGGCTTGTCTGTATTTATAACTGAAAGTTCAGATTTATACACATTAATACATGAGAAGTGCTCTCATACCTTTGAGTATTTGTAGGAGACATTCCCTCCTCTTCTGCAGCAGGCAGTAACTTTTTGTATCACAATTTCCCTGCAAAAAAAGAAAATAGAAAATAAAAACACAAATAATCCAAGCAAATCCCAATTAAAATAAATGAATCCATTAGCCTACCTCCTTTCTCGTTTGTAGAGCAGTAAAGTGAGCAGACAGACTGTGAGTACCACTAGTAGCACACTCAGTACCGCTCCAACTGCTTGACTCCGGCCAGACAAGCCCATGTGCTCACCGTCTCCACCACTGGACTTATTTCCATCTAATCTGAGTAAAATAAAGAGCAAGGCACAGCCAGAATTAGACACCTTAAATACATTTACAATACCCATACAAATGTATCACATTGTACCTGCTTACAGGATCAGTGCACATCCTGTAGGGTTAAAGATGAACGAAGAAAGGATTAATATTATTGATATAAACTGAATTTACCAGACATTAAAGTTGCAAAATAGATGTTGTCTGTGTAACAACAAAACAACTTAATAAAGAATACAGAAAAAAGGGGTTTACGAAAAGGGACCAAGCTGCGGTTTGACATGTAAGTTGAAAAGAAGCGAGAGTATGTCTAAACCAGGTGCACTTTAGTTGAACTCAAGAAAAGCGCCCCACTTACTAGTGGAAATACTACAATTTAGCATGTTAATAATAACCAGCTGGCAACATGCAAAGCTTATAGCTCACAGCTTCATGAAGGTATATACATTTAGGCACAGGAGAGAGACTTTGAGACAAGCGCCAAGTCCTCTCGTGACCTTGACAGTGTGTGCTGACGCACTCCCAGGGAGAGATATGGGTTTAACCCTTTGCGGTCCTATGTCGGACCTGGTCCGACATTGCAATTATTCCTATCAGGTCCAATGTTGGACCCTGTCCGACATAATCAAAAATACGCAAAAAACGGAAAAAGCCGAGAAAACCATTCAATGGCCGAGTGGGAGCGACAGGAGCGGAGACGAGACGAACAAAAAAATGGAGATGTTATAGTAATAAAATAATGACTTGGATCGCATTATTGAGGCGTTTGGTGATAAAACGAGTGATCAGGAGATGATCGATCGGTATGTACGACTATTATTATTATAATAATATTATTAATAATAATAATAATAGTAATAATAATAATAATAATAATAATAATAATAATAATAATAATAATAATAATTATTATTTATTTATTAGCATATGTGAAAGCTATAGCGAACGAAAGGGTAGGGCGGGGCTGGAGATGCCTAGTGAGTGCTTTGTTGATATGCAGGGCCTTTTAAACCCGTTTGACTGTGGAAAAAAAATACTTTTAAACAGTGCGTCTAAAATTAAGCGTGTGAAAATAAATTGGACCTGACCCGCCTGACATGCACTTAATAAATGGACTGCAAAGGGTTAGAAGGAAAAGAAATACAAAAAACGTTACAGAATGCCCTCTAATAGCCTGGAGGAGGCCTTCCTACTTACTGAAGATCACAAACTGCCTCTGTGTGCCAAATGAAGAGGTACTGGCAGTCGTCGGTCTCGTGGAGGAATTTTGGGATACCCACTCCATCTGATGGGTTGCAGTGGAACAGTATGGTAGAGGATACTTTCTTGGATTTGTCTCGACCACAAGGAGAGTCAGAGGGAATCAGCACATCCAGATTATCATCTAAAAAAGGTTGAAGACATTTTCTTGGAACAGGTACAGGCAACAGCTGTCAGAAAGAACTACATTTGGTTTTGGCCAAAGTGGACATAACAGGTGGCCTTTTATTAATGCCAGTGACTTATTATGATCGAATATTGATGGATTATAATACTGCAGTGGTTTAAGGCTTAAAATCAACTCCACTGCTGTTTTTGAACTTGGGTAATTTACTAAGAAAGGGCAGACATTTGCTGCCATATTACCACACTCGCACTCCATTTATGCTAAATATTGTGGCATCACTGCCCAGCCGCTCAAGAGCATTCTACGCCAAAATGTTAATTCAGTTTTTGATGAATGCAAAAATAGTGCATGTGTTGCTCATTTAACCCCACTAAGAGCCCTTGTGCTTCATATATCTTTTTACTCCTCAATACTATAGATGATACATATCCTAATAACCAATCACTTCTTTAAGTGCAGGGGTACCCCTAATATTATACATTCACAACCAAAGCAGAATGACTGGGTAGGACAGTTCATTATACCACAAAAAATATATATCTCTGCTATGGTGCCTGCCACAGGAAACAAAAGCCCCACCCCCAATTCTTTATTTACCCCAATATTTGTGGTACACAAAACACATATTTGTATGAAGTTTTAACCCTTTAAGTTTTTGTTTTGTTTTTATAAGACTGTATTCCACAGTTAAAATAAGTTAATACAAAATGTATTTGCCTACGTATTGTGTGTTAATGCTCATCTTGCAGTGTTTGTATAAAGTATAATCAATAGCCTCCTGTTTAAAACCTTACTAAAACACAGGGGTCATTTAAGTCAACACAGGCTGAGGCTGTTGCTGTTGTGGTGTGCTTGACGAAAGCTTCTTATCTTTTTGCATCTAGTTGTTTAATTCAAATGAGTAAATGCGAGTAATTTCCAGAAGCTTAAAGTGATTACCTTTAACAAAGTATTTGGCTTCACTTGAAGATCCAATATGTCGGTTGTAAACCCCATTGATTTTCACTTGGCAGATATTGGCTCCGATGCATGCTTTGATTGAAGAGCGTGTAATTCCCGAGAGCTGGATTTCATAGACATACTTGTCTCCATTTGGCCTGATATCACCGGACGCATTGTATAATCTAAAAGGAAAACATGCCTTTAGAACCAGAACGTTATCAGACAAGCATTAATTTGTAATTTTAAACACTCAATCAGAAACTTGGAGGAAAGTTTATATTGAAGCCATCTGTGCAAGTACATGTTATTGCAGAGTTATCAAAAAACTAAAAAAGAGTTATCAAAAAAGTAACTACAAAAAAGACTTGGTGACTTCAGCAGGGCTGGCTTTTTTCAAGTCTGTGCAATGCTGGTTGCCTTTTATCTATAAGCATTGAGGCTGCAGGGACTCTACAATGACCCCGAGATGTACACTTTTGAGTTTGTTTCCTTACCCGAAAAAGATATTCCCAAGATTTAAGTTTACCCCCGTCGCTGGGATTGCGATGGTCCCATTTACCATTCTGACCTCCTGTGGCTTCACAGCACATGCTGCTCGTGTTTTCCATAACAGCCAGAACTCGCAATTCTCCTCATCAACCCTATCAACCAGGGAAGAAGGAAGAGATGAAGGAAGCCAAGAAGGAACCGAGAATGTTTTTAAGTGGCATATTGGGCTACTGCACTACTTTTTGACCTGGGTGTGAATCAAGTGAAATTAGTTGGTTGGTGTCAATATCGAATCAACAATAGTCACTTGCACCTTTGCAGGCACTCTCAAAAAGAGAGGCCACGGATTGAATGGGCATGGAGACTGAAAGTGCTTCCTCACCCTCTAAGAGGATGGTCCATCCTAAGGAGCATGTTTGTTGGGTAATGTGTGGAAGCTCATAGTGCTACAATTTGCACTATCCATGTCCTGTAGGTATATGAAGCCAATATCTCAAAGTTAGGTCTTTTATTACCAAGCAACAACAAATTCCCAACATGGTGGCCATCTCAAGTCACGTCAAAGTGAAGTGTGCCATTAGATTTTCCAACGCATTGAAAATTGAAGGCCTAAATGGCTAATGAGATATTAGTAGCAGTAGGTGCGGCAGGCTGACAAACTCATACAAGCTCCTCCTTACAGGGATGCATAACTAAGCTGGTGGAAGGTTTTCTAAATGGACAGGTCTCACGCAGTATGCTTTGCCAAAAGCAAGGGAAACATATTGCCCTATTTCTTGGACAAGTTTCACAATTTCACAATATTTACCAATAATCAAATATAGAAAGGAATGCACAGATAAATCCAAATTCAAATGATATATATTTTCTAATTTGTGCCATCTAGGAGTAAACAACAAGCCAAATAATATTGTGTAAACATTGTTGATTACTGGTTACTTTTCACATTCTGTTTAATTGGCAATGTTGGGATTAAAATCCCTCACCAGACCACATAAAACTAAGGAATACTCCAAAACAGGTGCCGAGATGCATACATTAAGAGACAAATCCTATATGATCAGGTGAATCCCCAGTCCTTTAACTATCAAATGGAAACTTATTTTTAAAAGCACTGGGAATATAAGGCATTCACAAGCACTTACTTTAGATCGCTTAGAAATACATTTTGATGAATGTAAACCAAACAAATATTTAGGCAGTAATACATGCAAACATAATTAATGGGTCAGGACAAGCCTACAAGTAAAGACAAGGATACTCACTTAACAAGAGAGGGTGTTCCAAATGTAGTTGCACATTCCAGCTGTACAATAGTTTTAGCCTGAATACCTTTCCCACACGCATCATAACCTTTGGAATAGTTCACATATATCTTCTCATCTGTTGGGATACCAGACATATGGGCATCATTTTATTAAGGGACACACACTGATCATAGAGCCTTTATAGAAGAGGACAAACATCTACAAAAGACTTTAAAGCAAACATTTAAATCAACTGGCAAAAAGAGAACTATTCCCTCCCAAAGTATACAGGCCAAGTGGTTCGATCCTCAGGATTGTGCCACCTCATTTGGGCATTGTGTCTAAATACCTAAAATGAATATGTCTGACGAACAGATATGCTGTTGTTATACGCAAGGTAGCATTCTATACTAGTGAAAAAAGCAATCTCATAATAAGCAATACACATTTCATAATATTAAACAGAGCATACCATGAACATATATCTGCTGGGTATAGACTAGCCCCAAAGTTTGGGTTCTACCATTTGTCTTTCGGCAGATAGAAGCACTTTCAGGGCAGTCTGTAAGATCGCCGTGCACTCCCTGGCAAAGATTCACGTAATACCTAAAATGTAAAACAATTTTTTTAGGGTTACTGCTTTTTCAAAATAGGGCCATAACAACAAACAAACAAAATAATTAAACATACAAACTCTACATTGTTTGTATTACAAGTACAAAATCTTCTATAATTTTTTCATCTCAAATTCCAGGAGTCACATGATAGCCAGAAGCAGAGCTACAACTAATGAACTCTTGGTTCCACTGGTAGGTTGTAGACAGTGCATAGTTAACACATACAACTATTTTTGTGCAAACCATAGTAAATGCATAGCAAAGTGTAATAAAGCATATTGAAAGCATGATAAAGCCTATGTATGTACTGTAAAGAACAGTGAGGTATGGTAAAGCTTATTAAAAAAAGTGGGCAAACGAGGAAAAGCGATTTAAAAAACAAAAACAAACATAACAAGTGTTCTGGCTTTTCTGTTCCATACAACATCATGGATTGTCATTGCTGTGTTACCTGTTTGACAATGAGGGCAATAATCCTTACACTATCAGTGCACCAGAGTGGCCATTTTGAAAAGAGCTTTGAAACAAACTTAAAGTTATAAGCGTAAAAAACTGTCAGGATGTTAACAATGAAAAGAAATTACAGGTATGTTAAACAGTTGTAGCAACACGTGGGGCCGTGTAATGCTATATTTTTCGGAACCCCGCTACTTACTCTAAGAAATATCAGTAAAACTTTGAAGAACTGCTTCTTCAAAGTTGTATGTTTGCACTCAAAATTGATTCTGATCTGCAGTACAATTTGGATTTGTATAATCATGTTGTATTCATGTGGTTCAAGGACTTAAAATTGAAGGCAGTAGTATTAAATCAGCACATATTTAACAGCTGGTGTAACTATGGAAACACGATGGTGATTATGTTTGTTTGTTAATAAAAAATTACTTATTTGAAGTTAAGGACACCTTCACCTAATGATTGTTTCAAAACACAATAGTTTATGTGTAGCTTGAAACGTTTGTTTTGATGATGTACTGTCACTGTTTAGAACTTGGAGATACTTGTACTAGAGCCAAAGAAAACCAGACTTACGAATCCGAATTGTGACTAAATTTCCACGATCCGGTTAGTGATGACAGAATGCGCAGGTCATAGGTCTTATGTTTATACACCACTTTGCACTCCATCTTCTTGGGCGGGCAGACCAGATTGGTCTTCCATTCAAACGTGGCGGCACATCCCATGGTTTCACTCAGCAGCTGTGGGTTTCCATTACGCACAGTCTGGTCACACTTGAAAATGATAGTGGATCTCCTCTTTCCTGTTACTAGAGAATACAGACAAAATACACAATATTGAAATCTCTCTCTCTCTCTCTGGAGTTAGAGTTCTAACTAAACTTTCTTTATTCTTAACTAACCCACTGGATGGCTAAGCTGTTTAACAATTCACAAGGTTCACACAGTACCTTTTCTTTTAGACCACATAAGTCTGCTCCACACATGGTTTTTCCTCCTTCAGCCCTGTGTATAGGGCTTCCCCTGCCTTTATCCAGGCTTAATCAGCCTCAGGTGCTTCTCCTTAAAATGGAGCCAGATGATTCCCCTCTGGCTCCTGTAACCCCGTGGCATTCTGGGGAATGTTGTCCTGCAGCACCCTCCTGGACTACATCTTTTCTCCTCCCCCTACTCTGCCACACATCCTCCCCCTTGTGCGTAGCACACTCGGCCATACCAAGGCCACCTCCCCCGCCTCTCTCTCTCAAACCACACCCCACCCCTTTAAAACACAACCAGCCCTCTTTAATTCCAACATTGTCTCTCTTTTTTTTCCTTATGTGGGGGTGGATTAAGGGGTGGGTTGTCCCACACTGTGGCACATCCACAAAGGGACTGAGAACCGGCGACAGGGGACCCGACCGACATGGATGGGGCAGCTGGAGCGCAGGTGGGTGACCGGAAGGCTGCAACTGCAGGCAGAAGTGCTGATCCTAGTGACAATGCAACAACGACTGACACAGGGAGAGCATAATTAAAGCTAGGGAGAGCAATTGTGCCTGTTGGTGCAATGACCTGGGAATCAGACCCAGCGACAACAGGTCCAGACACAAGGGTCAGGTATCTGGGAGTTTAGGTCGAAGGACCTGCCGTGTAGGTGTTAGAATGTCCGATTTTGGAGGCGGTAATATCTGCACACGTAGCCATTTTTGTTTAGCAGGAACCAGGAATATTCTTATGAATGAAAGAGACCAGGGTACAGTGGTACCTTGGGGGAACCGCGTGTTGTCTTACATTTATATATACACACACACAGTTGTAGTCAAAAGTTTACATACCCCAGTGGAAATTTATGATTTCTAGAAATTTCTCAAACAAATAAATTACAGGAAAATGTTTTTGTAGAAAAAGTTTTGCTTTTGTGGATGAGGAAAAAAAGTTACAAGAAATAGAGATCTACAATTATTTATTTCAGCAATTTTTGGGCAAAACTCCTAAAATGCTAATTCAAAAGTATTCATACCTCGACAAGGAAAATTAAGTTAATAGCTAGTTGAGGTATCTTTAGCAATAATAACCTATTTTAAACAATTAGGATATTTGTCAATGAGCTTTTGGCATGATTCTTTAGTGATTTTTGACAATTTTTCAACGCAAAATTCTTCCAGTTCATTCAAATTCCGAGGACTTCTTTGTGCACAGCCTTCAACTCATACCAAAGACTCTCAAATGGATTTAGATCAGGACTTTGACTAGGCCATTCCAGAACCTTGATTTTATTCTTCTTTAACCATTCTGAAGTAGATTTTGATGTGTGCTTTGGATTGTCGTCGTGCTGGAACGCCCAGTTCCGCTTTAAACCTAGTTTTGTAGCGGAGGGTTTCAGATGATTGGCCAGTATCTTTTGGTATGCTATGGAATACATTTTACCATGTATTGAAACTAAAAATTTCTTGTGCCATTAGAGGAAAAACAGCCCCATAGAAGGATATTACCACCTCCACCTTTGTACGCCTCACCAGACTTTCTCCAAACAAAGACTATCCGCGTGACCAAATAGCTCTATTTTTGTTTCATCGCTTCACAAAACCTTTGACCAGAACTCATAGCCATCATTAAAATGCCATTTTGCAAACTTCAAGCAATTGTCCTTGTGACGTTTTCCTAAGAGTAGCTTTTTCCTTGGCCTGTGACCACTGAGACCTTCACCATGCAATACCTTGACCTATGGTTGAAATGGAAACCCCAGTCCCACTTGCAGCCAATTCATTTTAAATATCTTTGGCAGTCAATCTCGGATTGTTATTAACCTTCCTCACAATTATTCTACTTATTCTTGGTGAAAGAACCTTCTTTCTTCCAGACCGAGGGAGCGTTGTGACAGTACCATGAGTCTTGTACTTCTGGATAATAGAAACAATAGTTGAAACTGGGATACTCACATGCTTGGAAATCATCTTGTCTCCTTCTCCAGCTTTATGACAATAAATATTTTTCTGCCTGAGGGTCTTCAGACAGCTCTTTACTGTTCCCCATATTGACATATTGGTAATGACAGCAATCATCCTATGCCTAACCCTTTTATACCCTCTGTAACAGGGGAGATCTGGACTGACTGTCTGGCACATCCGTATTACTGCAGGTAGAGGGCAGCAGTCTCGTAGGATCCGCCTGTCGGTCATGGCGATGACACAGAGAGGTGGGGAAGAGTGTGTGTGTGCTTTCCCTCTCTCTGAGTGGCTGAGGGGCGGGCCTTGGGAGACTGCTCGGCCCATAAGAACTGGTTTGGTGATGCACTCGGGTGGCCGGGTTGGGGAAAGTACAGTGTCGCTGGCGGAAGAGGCCAGCGTGAAATAAGGAGCAGGCGAGCCCGACTGAGGGGACAGCCTTCTGTAAAAATAATTTTTAAAAAAAATAAAAGAAATAATTACGTACCCGAGGGGACGTGTATAGATATACGGGGAACCCTGGCCATCCCCAGTGTATAAGCTCAGTGTAGGACGGAGACCCGTGCTGACCGGCTTAGCGGCAGTGGGGGCACTGCATAAGCAGCACTTTTGTTTGTAGTTTTATTACTGTGTTTTATTTTCCCTTTTCCTTTCGCCTTCTGTTTTCATTATTATCTTTGAGCACTTGAAGGTGCACGGACTGGGATACCTGTGTTGGTAACCCCGTGGTCCTGGTTTACTGTCGGCAGTATCCAGACCACGGACAACAGCGCCCTCTGCGGGCTAAAGTAAACAAAACAAGCAATAAGAAGAACAAATAAATCTGGGCACCTGTGCGGTGTTTCCAAATAAAATCTTCTGTCTCCTGTGTCAGTGAATACCCTCACCCTTCCACACGTGGTGTCAGAAGTGGGATTCACTGGCACTGCCCAATTCAAGCAGTGCAATAGCAAAGGGAGTCAGAATGGACCCGCAGCAATTCGCCGCAATAATGGACCTCCTGCGCCAAACCCTGACGGAGATAGGGCAGGGGAGTGTACGAGCTGCTGCGCCCGACCCAATGCTACAGCGGCCAACAAAAATGACGGCAGAGGATCGGCCGGACGCTTACCTGGAGGTGTTCGAGGGGATGGCGATTTCTGCCGGATGGGCCCGAGAGCATTGGGCTAGCTACCTCCTGCCCCAGTTGACGGGGGAGGCGCAGGCAGCGGCGAGCACCCTGGATCCGGTGGCAAGGATGGAGTACCCCACGTTAAAAACTGCCATCCTCAACCGTGTGGGTGCTACTCCAGAGGGCTACCGCCGCAGATTCCGGGAGGAGAGCTTTTCTGCGGGGGAACACCCCAGGGCCATTGAGCACCGGTTGCAGGATTACGCCCGGGGATGGTTGAACCCGGGAGCCACCACCACTGCCAGGCTGGTGGAGGTAGTGGTGGTCGAGCGGTTCCTGCAGTGCTTGGCCCCGGAACAGCGGGTGTGGGTGCAACGGCAGGCACCCGCCACCCTAGAGTTGGCGATCCAACTGGCCGAGCAGTACCAGGCAGCGGAACCAACGCCCGCTAAGCTGCCTGGAAACCGCGCTACACCGGCATCACCCCCTCTACTGGCCCCAGGGAGGGTGAAGGGACTGGGGGGGAGGGGTAGCAAGGTCTTTGGACGGAGTGTGGCGGTGGGAGATCCCGGCCCGAGAACTGGGGCAGAGTGGGGTCACCCACGGGCTGCTGCGGTGTTGGACCGGGGTCTCGCGCGGCCACCCTACCGTCGATCCCCTTTGATGGGTCCTGTGTTTCGACCTCCTGCTGAAGCTTCCTGTCGAGAAACCAGTTCACTGATGTGTGGAACAAGCTGGGAGGTGAGCCACATCGACCGGGATTGCCCTGCTATGGGATGTGACCTCATCTGACCAGGTAAGACTGTTCCATTCCATCAGTCACTCCAGCAGACGGGTTTTGTGATTCCTGTGTCAGTGGATGATACACAAACCCAGGCTCTCTTAGATTCAGGGTGTAGTCAGTCCCTGATACAAGAGAGCTTAATCTCACCGGGGCATAAGCAAATAACGGGACAGGTGCATATAAAATGTATTCATGGGGATGTGCGCACTTATCCCAAAATGTATGTCAATCTGAAAATTGGCCAGCAGGTGACGCGAGTGCAATTGGGGTTGTGTCCTCGATTGCCGGTACCGGTAGTTCTGGGACGGGACTGCGAGCAGTTTAAAAATTGGTTGGCTGCTGTGACGGCCCCGTCCTCCTTATTGGCTAAGAAAGAGGAAGTAATTGGCGAGATCTTTCCCTTTCGTGACCCGGATTGCTATTGCCACAGATTTAGACCCCGCAAAACTAAACGGGAACGCCGGGCCGCTAAGAATGAGGGCTGGCAATGGAGGGAGTCCGAGAAGTTTCAGGTGGGGGCGATTGGTGAAGAGACTGGGAGGGAGGCCGCGGAGTCAGCGCAGGGGTCTGGCTCTGCTGCCTCCACTCAGGACCGACCTGATCCCGAGTTGGAAGCCATGGGAGCTGATTTTTTAGCTCGTTCCCGTGACTTCCGACTCGAGCAAGGGCGTGACGACGTGCTGAGCAGGCTCTTTGATCAAGCAGCGGTGGTTAATGGTCGTGTGGTCGAGCCCAGACGCGCCGCCACGTACCCTCACTTTGAAATTAATCGAGATCTTTTGTACCGTGTTGAAAAATTACCCCAGACGGGGGAAGTGCGTCACCAGTTGCTCATTCCTCAGCCCTTTAAGGAGGATTTGTTGCAGCTTGCTCACGCTATTCCCCTGTCTGGTCATTTGGGACGGGACAAGACTAAAGCTAGGCTCGTGACACGGTTCTATTGGCTGGGGCTGGATGGTGACGTCAGACGTTTTTGCGAACGCTGTGGGGAGTGTCAGAAAGCTAGCCCTAGAGCCGTCCCGCGAGCCCCACTGGTGCCATTGCCCCTAGTGGAAGCTCCGTTTGAGCGTATTGGAGTAGATATAGTGGGACCGCTAGAAAGGAGTGCGGCGGGATACACACACCTATTGGTCATTTTGGATTATGCTACGCGTTATCCAGAGGCCATTCCCCTCCGATCTGCGTCTGCTAAATCTGTGGCCAACGAGCTTGTGAAAGTTTTCTCCCGGGTGGGGATCCCCAAGGAAATACTGACCGACCAAGGCACCAACTTTATGTCCCGGCTAGTCCGCGGAACATGTAAACTTTTGGGGATTAAGACCATTAGGACCTCGGTTTTTCACCCTCAGACCGATGGTCTTGTGGAGCGTTTTAATAAAACCCTCAAAAACATGTTGCGCAGATTTATTAGTAGTGACGTGCGTTACTGGGACCAGCTGATTCCGCCCCTTCTCTTTGCTATCAGAGAGGTACCCCAGGCTTCCACGGGTTTTTCGCCATTCGAGTTGCTGTATGGTCGGAGACCCCGGGGTGTGCTCGATCTGGTCAGAGAGATGTGGGAGGAACAGCAGGACAATTCGACCAATACTGTCCGGTATGTGTTGGACCTGCGCAAACGTCTTGAGTCTGTGGGAAAATGGGCGCATGACAATTTGCAGCAGGCTCAGCACAGACAGGAGACCCAATATAACAGGGGGGCCCGGTTGCGCACGTTTCAGCCGGGGGATAAGGTGCTTCTATTATTACCCAGCTCTGAGTCCAAACTTCTGGCGAAGTGGCAAGGACCGTTTGAGGTTACACGCCGGGTTGGGACGGTGGATTATGAGATCTGCCAGCCGGAGCGACGGAGAGAAAAGCACATTTACCATGTAAACCTGCTGAAGCCTTGGTTACAGCAGGAGGCTTTGTTAGCGGCGCCAGCAGATGACGTCACCGACCTGGGACCTGATCTTTCTGTGTTGGCGAAACAAGGGTCGGTACAGATTGCAGATAATCTGACACCAACACAGAAATGTCAGGCGCGGGCGTTGGTGGCGGAATTTCCTGATGTGTTTTCTCCCGTCCCGGGGCAGACTCGAGTAGCCCATCATCACATTGAGACTGAGCCGGGGGCGCTAGTTCGCCAGAGGCCGTACCGCATACCTGAGCGCAAAAGGCAGGTAGTAAAGGCGGAGATTGACGAGATGCTCAGACTGGGGGTAATAGAGGAGTCCCAAAGTGACTGGAACAGTCCGATTGTTTTAGTGGATAAGCCGGACGGGTCAACTCGATTTTGCATTGACTTCAGGCGAGTTAATGAAAAATCGAAGTTTGACGCTTATCCCATGCCCCGGGTAGATGAATTGCTGGAGCGTCTGGGCACGGCTCATTTTATGACGACACTGGATTTAACAAAGGGGTACTGGCAGATACCCCTGACCCCAGAGTCCAGAGAGAGGACAGCGTTTTCGACTCCCTTCGGGTTGTACCAATTTAGGACCATGCCCTTTGGGTTGCACGGAGCACCAGCCACTTTCCAGCGGATGATGGATCGCATTTTGCGGCCCCATCAGCAGTACGCCGCTGCTTACATAGATGACGTGGTTATCCACAGTGAGGATTGGCCGAGTCATCTGTGTAAGGTAGCGGCGGTAGTGCAATCCTTGCGGGAGGCTGGGCTCACTGCTAACCCAAAGAAATGTGCCATTGGGAAGAGCGAGTCGGAGTATTTGGGGTATCGAGTAGGGAGCGGCCAGATCAGACCGCTGATTGCTAAGGTGAAAGCCTTGGCTGACTGGCCGGTCCCTACAACCAAAATCCAGGTGCGCT